>NW_024039552.1:35000-135000 GCF_016077235.1 Cyprinodon tularosa
AACATAATGCTAGAGTTGGAAACTCAAAATTCAAAAATAAATTCCAACTAAAATATACACTCACCGGCCACTTTATTAGGTACCCCATGCTAGTAACGGGTTGGACCCCCTTTTGCCTTCAGAACTGCCTCAATTCTTCGTGGCATAGATTCAACAAGGTGCTGGAAGCATTCCTCAGGGAGTTTGGTTCATATTGACATGATGGCATCACACAGTTGCCGCAGATTTGTCGGCTGCACATCCATCATGCGAATCTCCCGTTCCACCAACTCCCAAAGATGCTATATTGGATTGAGATCTGGTGACTGTGGAGGCCATTTTAGGACAGTGAACTCATTGTCATGTTCAAGAAACCAGTCTGAGATGATTCCAGCTTTGTGACATGGCGCATTATCCTGCTGAAAGTAGCCATCAGAAGTTGGGTACATTGTGGTCATAAAGGGATGGACATGGTCAGCAACAATACACAGGTAGGCTGTGGCGTTGCAACGATGCTCAATTGGTACCAAGGGGCCCAAAGAGTGCCAAGAAAATATTCCCCACACCATGACACCACCACCACCAGCCTGAACCGTTGATACAAGGCAGGATGGATCCATGCTTTCATGTTGTAGACGCCAAATTCTGACCCTACCATCCGAATGTCGCAGCAGAAATCGAGACTGATCAGACCAGGCAACATTTTTCCAATCTTCTATTGTCCAATTTCGATGAGCTTGTGCAAATTGTAGCCTCAGTTTCCTGTTCTTAGCTGAAAGGAGTGGCACCCGGTGTGGTCTTCTGCTGCTGTAGCCCACCTGCGTCAAAGTTCCACGTACTGTGCGTTCAGAGATGCTCTTCTGCCCACCTTGGTTGTAACGGGTGGTCATTGTTGCCCTTCTATCAGCTCAAACCAGTCTGGCCATTCTCCTCTGACCTTTTTTCTTTTTTGGACCATTCTCTGTAAACCCTAGAGATGGTTGTGCGTGAAAATCCCAGTAGATCAGCAGTTTCTGAAATACTCAGACCAGCCCTTCTGGCACCAACAATCATGCCACGTTCAAAGTCACTCAAATCACCTTTCTTCCCCATACTGATGCTCGGTTTGAACTGCAGGAGATTGTCTTGACCATGTCTACATGCCTAAATGCACCGAGGTACCGCCATGTGATTGGCTGCTTAGAAATTAAGTGTTAACGAGCAGTTGGACAGGTGTACCTAATAAAGTGGCCGGTGAGTGTATATATATATATATATATATATATATATATATATATATATATATATATATATATATATATATATGCCTCTCCCAAAAGATAAGCATCTTTAATTCTCAGGCAGTAGATACCTAATCATAAAACAATTGAATTCTTTAAATCGTAACAAAAAAAAGCATTTTCATTTGTTCTGAAATAAAATAAATAAGACTCTTTAATTTCAAGCTTAGACATCAAATATAAGGGATTATTTGTCCACCCTTCTTGTGTGGTGAAATAAAATAGGGTTGGGATATGTTTTGTTTTCTTTCTGCAGACCAAATAGAAAAATTAAACAAGCTTTTATCAAACAAAAAGTAAGTTTTTCTTGTTTAAGTTCACCTTCAGCTCTGATACACATCCAAACCAAGCAGAGGAATAGAATGGATGTATAGAACAGCCTCGGATCAGCTGTTTTAACACTGAACTATCGGACCCCATCAAAGCAGCTCAGGTCTTGTGATGAAAACAAATTAAAACTAATTAAGTCAGTCTGACAATAATTTCTGTTCTTTTTTTTATCCCAATTCATCAAGTTTAAATATGATTATAAGGGAATTTTATAAATAAAGGTTTATAATATGATTTGATTTTGCATTTATTCCAATTTTTTACTAACTTCGATGCATATTTAGAATGCAAGCATATTTATGTTGTTTTAATTTGAGATTGAAAGAATAAAATCCCTAAGAATGAAATGCTCAAATTAAAAGATAAGTAAAACTAGTTTTTATTTTATAATCAGTTATTGTACGTTCTTACTTTTGGACAATCATCATTACTTTTGACTGCGAGTGACTCGTGCTAAAACAAAATTCACAAAGGGGTACACAAGTCAAAAAAGGCTGGGAAACACTGCTCTCCAGAATAGGTGGGGAAATACATTTGTCAAATATAAACGTTCTCATTTTTAATATAAACATCACTTTTCTTAGTTTAGTTAAGTTTTAAAGGAAATTTGATTAAATGCTCAAAAGATAAGAAAAAGTTGAATAATGGACAATAAAGACTAAGCAGTTAAGGGAAAAGCTTATAAATGAAAACATAAGGATGTGAATGAAGGAATAATTACTAATCAGTGTACAGACAAAATTAACTAGTTAAAAAACACGAAACTTCCTTCCAAACAAGTTTGCTTTAATTGGCATTTCATTTCAAGGTTTGCAGCTGCATAAGAAGTCCCACCCGGTGAACATATTCAACTCAAGGAGCTTATATATGCATGAGGTGTTCAGGGACACGACACATGCATGTTTTTTACACACATTATAACAAACCGAAGCCAAATGAAGCAGAGGGCTGTGAAGATACAAGAAATCATCCAGCACATCATGCTGTTTGTCTGAAGTATCCATGATTATTAACGTTGCAAATACAACCTTCAGCGTACGCAATGGCAGTATTTTGGTGACGGAGAAAAGGAAGTGGATAGTTAGGATGTCAAAGGAAAAAAATATATTTTAACACAATCAAAATGAAACCCTTAATGTGCTTCTTCACTAATACCTCAAAATAACATCTAGAATAATTGCCTCTATTTAATAAGTAAACAGAATCCAGTCTGGATCATCATGTTCAGCTGTGTGAGTTTAAGATGTCTTCCAAGCAGGGGGGGATTTACCATTAGGCAATACTAGGCAGTTGCCTAGGGCTCCTAGGTCCTGGGGGCCCCATAAAACTCTGTTTACATGTATAGTTAAAACAACTATTCCTTATGTGTGCAAATTAATTATGTTTTTGATAAAAATCCTTTAGCTAAAATGAAGAACACTTATATTAAGTGTGTCTCGGCGGGCCTCCCTTCAGTGTCCACCATGTTGGATCAGTCCATTTGCTTCAGAAAGGTCAACCAAACAGCAATTTGAGAACAAATGATGGAAAGAGCAGTGTTGCCAACTTAGTGGTTTTGTCACTATATCTAAAACTTTATTTTCAAAAAAGCCCCTAGTGCCAAATCTAGCTACTTTTTTCTGCTACTGGAGACTTTGGTGACAACATCTAAAAGCAGCGAATTTTGCTCTCAAGAGCAAGTAGATTGTTAACCCCGCCTCCTGCTCTCCTCTATCTTGTCTGCTGTCATGATTCATGCAGCTATTATTTCATCCAAATGAAAAATGGAGAACAGATAAGCAGATCATGGATTGTCTACAGTGAAAAGAAGGACTTGGTAATTTACATTTACGTCTCCTTTTAAAAGAAAACCCAAAATCAATCAAACCAAATCCGTAACTAAAAAAAAAGGCAAATGAAATCCTGATTCCATTTTATTACAAGCAGACGAAAAGAAAGAAAGAAAAATTTTGTTGTTTTTTTTCCTGACAGGGCTAAAATTAAACTCTATGACAGACTTGACGAAACAACACAGTGATGCATGGTGGTGGCGGCGTCTTGATGTGGGACATGGGAGCTGGTCAATGGGAAGAAGGATGGAGTCAAACACAAAGCCCTCCTAGAGGAAAAGCTAGTAGAGGCTGCAGCACAGTTCCCACTGGATGAAAGTTATTCCTTTTTTGAAATGAAAAATATGTCATTACAAGAATTTCTTTAAATTATTTACAAAGAAAAAAACTAACATGCAAATATATGCAGGAAAACAAAAAAAAGAAGATATTTTAGAATCATACAAAACAAAAATAATAATAAAAATAAATAAAAACTAAAATTCTTTTGCTACAATAGAAAAATCTGTTAAGTGAAAAAATTAAACAATGAAATTTATTAAAGTACTTAAAATTAAACAATCTATAAAGTGTTTTCATCTCAGGGCAGGTTTAAGCTCAAGCAGAGCAGCGAGAGCAACAATAAAATAGTTTAGATCAGGGGTCTTCAACATTTTCCAGGCCAAGGACCCCAAACTGATGGCTAGATGGAGCAGGGACCCCCTAATTATATATATTGTATGAAATAGTTTTATATCAAACTGGTCCTATAGTCACTCTATTACAGATGGAGTAATGTAAGGAAAGTAATTTCTCCCTTGGATTATTAAAGTATTTCTGATTCTGATTCCTGGTTGATGGGACAGGTGTTGTGAATGAAACGGTGCCCAACTTAAAGAGCTCCTGTGTGTCGCTGAATGTGTGCATTGATGACTGAAAGACATCTTCTGCCTCCATTTATCTGTTTACTACAGTGGGTTGAATTCATGTTAATGTGGATTTAAAGACATTTAAAGGGGGGAATAAAAAAAAAATAAAAAAAAGTGTAATCAACCAAAACTTTCGCGACCCTCATGCAGTACCTCTGCAAACCCCATAGGGGTTGCGGACCCCCTGTTGAAGACCTCCGGTTTAGATCCCATTATCTGTTAGAGGGGCCTAGTCAAAGTTCCGATTTAAACCCCAAAAATGAGGATGTTAGGTGAGACTTTATCAGATGGAGTCCATCCAATCTGACTGAGCGTGAGCCAAGAAGAAGAAGAGTCAATTATTTTGGTTTGTTTGCAAAGCTGGTGAGGGTCACCCCCTAAAGAGTGTGATAAAATGGGAGCATTGAATTGTATTCACTCACCGAACACGACAGAATTTAACCAAATGTTTAGATGATCAAATATAGCCTTAAACCATGTTTTTTTTCCTTTTCTATTTCTTTATAATATGTTATTATTTCAGGTAAAACCACAATAAAATCAATGAATAAAACAAAGAAACACTGAGGTTTGCAGTTGCAGCTTCAAAATAAAAGCATGTAGATGCCCTACAGTATTAATGCTTTTTTCAGTAAATGTTGGAAAGAGGAGTTGAGGATGTAGCTGATTATGAATCAAGGGAAACCTTGCTCATTGGGGTCTGGGGCTAAGAGGATTACACAGACGCCTGCAGAGTTGGCAGAAAGAGCTGGCTATGGTTACACACCGCCTCCCTAACTAGGCATCTGTAGGGGTAAGCACAACCAGACGTAGAGCATCCCTTATGACGACAGCCTTACTTCAGCATTCACAATGGGAGGAGACTCTAGAAGACAGTGGGATTTCCCTGAGTGGATCAAACACAGAGTGAGCAGGCAGGATTAGAGATGTGGACGATTAGTTTAGATCTGATGAGTAGAAGCTCTGCTCGGGGATGTCAGACCTGAGTGATCGAGGAAAATGGGGCTGGGAATTCAGTGGGTTTCTTTGTATGTAGCTTCATGATTGAAAAACCCAAACAAAGAGTTGTGTTGGTCTGGAACTAAACAATAGGTATACAAGAGAAAACACCCAGCAGTTAAGAGCAAGACCTTTCATTATAATTACTCAGAAAATCAACAGTACGGCTTACAACTATTCTGTTTCACATAAAGAGGTTATTAACAAGCAAGCACAGCAACAGACAAGCTGGATGTCTTAGGAGAAGAGAAGAGGAGATGTCTTTGAGGAGGAGGCCGTGCTGCGAGATGTTTCAAAGATAGCATCTCATAGTGGGGGGGAGCCAATTAAGGAGGCTACAGAAGCAGAGAAGAACAAAAAGGTTTGACAGGAGCCTCTTTTTCTGTTGCCAATCACAAGTCTGGGGCTTTTTGAAAGTCCGGGAAGCCTTTCCATACACTTTTACGCGGGTAATTTTGGTCCTACTACAGATCTAGTACTTCCTGTCTTCCGCAGAGCTTGTTGTTATGTACAGCTGCAGTACTTTGTCCCACCAGAGGTGGCAGCAACAGATGTTTTTATTGTTTTAGTTTAGCACAAAATATGTTTTAATATGTTTATACATGAGAAAGTACGCGTCAACACTCTTCATCTGTCTAGTCAGTCAAAAAATAGTCTACTTTTAAATCTGTGAAGAAGCGGCAGGGTCCCGCCTCTTTAGGTCGTTGTCGTGGTTGACTATGCCCAGCATGCCTGCCGACAGTGGGGGGGCAAACGGATCAATTGTCCCAGGCCCAGGACAGAGGGGGGCCCAAAATTGACACTCTGCATGCATGAAGTATATGTAATATGTTGTTGTGTTTTTTTGGATTGAGCTTTACAAATTGTAGTCTTTTTTATAATACAAAAAGATAAATAATAAAAAATTAATGACAAAAAAAATATATACAAATTAAAAAAAAAAACAATAATAATAGATAATGAAAAAAACAAACAAAAAAAACAAAAACAAATTGTAGTCTTTTTAAAAAAGCGTTTCACAGATCACATTCTCCTAACTTTAAGCTCAATAAAAACGCTATCTCTTGACCAGTAAAAATGTTTTGTTAAGGTCCATTTAGACCAATAGAAATACATTTTTGTTCCTCACACTAAAGGAAAGTCTGCCCCCAGAAGTGAAGATAGTGTGATCTGTAAAATACAATTTGAAAAAAATGTGCGAATGTGCAAACTCAATATGAAAAAGATAATTTTGAAAAAAAATCTAATTTAAAAAATAAATAGAAAAAAATAATGTGAATAAAAAAATGTGGGAAAATAAAATCTGAGAAAACAGCAAAGTTACACACACACAAAAAACTTTTTTGTTTAAGAAGTTTTTCAATGTTTAATTTAAGGATTCCATTATCCCAAAATTTTCATTTAAAAAATATGATCTTTGCTTGCATCAATAATGGACCAAAAATTACTCCATACAAAACCCAGAGGCTGCACCGTCCACATTGGCCTATTCTTCATGAATACAGTAATGCCAACACTACTCAAATAGATAAAAGCAGAATGGAAGGGAGAAGTAAAATGGGATAATAAAAAAAAAAAAGCCAGAGGCCACACAAAGCTAATTACTGTAAAGGTAAGAAAGAAGTTTGTAAAGCTGACCAATTATTGTCTGAAAAACTACAATTTAAACAATATATTAACTAAAAACTGACCTCCAGTTGGCAAATAAACAATATCCTGGTTACAATACTATTTAACCTGCTAAGACATTGATGTTCAAATTATTAAATAAATGTAATTTTCTCTTCTTACAAACCCTAGAACAGAAAGGTGAGAACAAGAGAAGCAGAAAATAAAGGAAACAAGGAGACAGAAAAGGAGTAGGGAAGGCTGGATGGTTGTCAAGTCAGCAGTCAAAGAGCTGTAATCATCCATAAATGATGACCTGAAACATTGATCCGAACCACAGACTGAGGCTCGTCTGTCAGGAACGTGTCAGCAACTCCAGCTTAGGCCTGTTAGTCACGCATCAAAGCATCTTCTGCGCTCTTGCTTCTCTTTCTCTTACTTCAGACAGTAAAAACAGCACTTTGTGGTGACAGCGTTACTCTGTTGCCTTTAAACTGCTACTATGATGTAAAAAAAATGGTGAGAGGAAACGGAATAAGGCCAGTTATGCTGTACGATTTTAGTGATCTTAGTTCTAAAGAGTCTGAGGCACATCCTGTGGTAAATTTTAGGATTCATCTTCTGCAGCCAAACTAGATGTGAACCCCTCCCTCCTCCACACACACACGCACACACACACACACACACACACACACACACACACACACACACGCACACACACACACACACACACACACACACACACACACACACACACACACACACACACACACACTCACCAAACAATACTAAAGTAAAAAAACTATTCTACAAAGCTAAGAAGTTATGGATTCACTGATTTTAGACAAAAAGAGTAATTTAAACTAACCAAGAATGAAAAATATATATTTCACTCCAAAGGAAAAATATGTCATCGTAGGTTAAATAAAATACCAGAAGTTTAAGCTTTTTTTTTTTTTTTTTTTTTTAAGTATAATGTTTTTCGTTTCATTTTAACCTTATGCTATATATTGCGTAATCTAAAGAAACAGCTGAAATGTAGATTAACACGGTTTAATCATTTTTTGCCGGACTGCTCTGAGCATGTCCCATGATGACGTCAGAGAAGCAGTTTAAGAAGAAAATTTAAAAATTGTCTCACAAAAGTCATAAAACATTTTTAAAGATGTGTATTAGCATTCTTTAGAAAGTTAATGATAGAAATAAGTAGTTTTACAACCATAATTACATTATTTATGGACACCCGGATGTATACCTGTTCGCGCATGCGCAGGACGGATCGTGCTTCCGGCCCCATATGTATTTAGAAAAAATTTATTCTGAGCTATGAGAACGCATTCATTTTTCATGTGATATGATTAGTCTTTTGCAGAAAATGTATTTATAAAAGCAACATTTAAGGTTTGCTAATAAAAAAACATATTTAATTCTTCTGAAAGCACCTCACATGTAGTTCTGGGACTTCTCCAGTTACAACAAAACAAAAACAATACTATAGCTGGACCATTGCCCTACGATAGAATGTCGAACTGACCAGGTTATACCCTGCTCACCCATAGACTGCTGCAGATAGGCACCAGCACCACCATTACCCTGACAGATGAAGTGGAAGATGATGGATAGATACCATTGTTCTCCTCCTATTGTTTCAGCTATGGAGAAACACCTTCACCTCCAAATTGCACCTACAGTTAGGTTCCATGGAGACAAAATAACGCTGCATATTTTTTCCTTATAATACTTAAAATGAAGCCTTGGATGTGTATTACAAAATATAATGGAAAAGGTTGATTACTAGAGTCTGATAGGGTTTAATGGTAAAGTTATAAAAAAATCTTAGCTTAAAGGAATAGTACACCCAAAACATGATTAGCCTTCATTTTCTACTCACCCCCAAGCTGAACAACACTCTGGAGTACTTTTTTGATGTCTCAAATGCATCTGGAGATCTGGGAGGCTTCTTGCTGTCTGCTGACATTCAAATAATGGAGGTCTATGGCGCCCGAGACAGAAAGGTCCATTAAAGTCCACAAAAACGTGTCAATATTCCTCCATACTGCTCGTCCAATGTATTCCAAGTGTCCTGAGTGGGTAGCATCCATAATTTACTCAAAACGAAGTCATTTAGAATGTTTTTAGAGCATAAACAGTAGTGTATAGGATTTCCTAAAAGCGCGTTCACGAGTCTACGGAAACCGCGGCAGACCAAACCAGATGAAAGTGCGCATTCAGCGTCTGCTCTTCCGATAATGCAAGCGTAGAAGAAGAAATGGGCTGTTTACCTGTGCAAAGAAAGAAACAACGAAAGAAAAATGTCTGAGGACTTCATTGTTGAGGAAGAGCATGAGTTCTTTGCCGAGCTGAATGCGCACTTTCATCTGGTTTGGTCTGCCGCGGTTTCTGTAGACTCGTGAACGCGCTTTCAGGAAATCCTATACACTACTGTTTATGCTCTAAAAACATTCTAAATGACTTCGTTTCGAGTAAATTATGGACGCTACCCACTCAGGACACTTGGAATACATTGGACGAGCAGTATGGAGGAATATTGACACGTTTTTTGTGGACTTTTATGGACCTTTCTGCCTCGGGCGCCATGGACCTCCATTATTTGAATGTCAGCAGACAGCAAGAAGCCTCCCAGATCTCCAGATGCATTTGAGATATCAAAAAAGTACTCCAGAGTGTTGTTCAGCATGGGGGTGAGTAGAAAATGAAGGCTAATCATGTTTTGGGTGTACTATTCCTTTAAATAAAACCCCAAAAGTTTAAGCAACAGAGTTCTACTACATACACTAAGGCATACACAAAGCGTGCCAGGTTATAAATATAGCAGAGTGGGGCTCTAGGGGTTAGGGCATAGAGCTTGGCATACTGAGGTTCTTAGTTTGAGCCCCACTTCCACAGACTGCCACTCTGGGTCTCTGAGCAAGTCTCTTAACCCCATACTGCTCTCCGGGCGCTGCACAGCGGCAGCCCACTGCTCTCCAAATGGATGGGTTAAATGCAGAGGTAAATTTCTCCAAAGTGAGATCAATTAAGTTGAATTACTATTATTTATTATTGTACTAAAGCAATCAAAATCCTCCAACTTACAGCCTCTCTTGATGCAGCTTGGCTAAAACAGTTCAGACAGAATTTGCTCTTTAGAGGCTGAAACTGATGGTGGACGTTCAGAAAGCAGTAAGATAAAAATTTAAAATCCATGCAGCAAAAAAATAAAATAAATAAATATTGAAAGCTATCTTCCTGCTTTTTAATAATGTGATATATTTTTTTAAATAGAGAAAGTCGTAATTGTTGCTAAAGGTTCTTATTTGTCATCACTTGAACTACAGTTTGGTGGCATCATTTTTAAAATGTCGGTCCCTCACAGTGCCTCTAACATCTGAGCTGTATGCTGAGTTGTCCACTCAGCATTGGAGTTGGATTCGCCACCTCTCAGATATCACTGGGGCCGCAGAAACCAAAACCCTCTTAATAAAACATGACTGTTGATGATCCACAGAGCCAATGATGCAGACATGTGATAGCCTCTGAACACAAAACAGGTGAAGTCATGGCGTCTCATATACTCCTATCCTCTCACAATTGACTGTATAAACACAGCCACTGATGTTTTTGCATCATAGTAAAAGTATTTCTGCTCCTTCACTGGAAATATGATCTAGAAATAAGTGCAGATTTCTTAAATTAAGTGTATTTCAGTATGAAAATGAGATAGTTTGCCAATGGAATGAGTATTTTTACTGTTAAAAAAACGATAATTAGATAATATGCACTTGAAATAAAAAAATGCAATATTGTTTTCTTATTTTAAGTGTAAATTGTTTTGTTCCATTGGCAAAGTGTATTTAGCTCCTCAATCCAAGAACAAATGCACTTATTTTAAGAAAAAAACGACTTATCTAGATTTAGATTTTTTCCAGTGTTCTGTTGCAGATTTATCTCAGCCTGATACTTAATGCTGCGGATCAACATAAATATATTTTTCCAGGTACGAACAGGAGCTTAGTTGAAATACTGAGTATTGGTGGCAAAAACAATAGAAAGTGGGTCAACGACTCATGAGACTTTAAAGGCGTCTCACCCCACAAAATATTAAACATAATATCAACAACAGTGTGAGCTTAGAAAATCTGATTAAATATAGACTGAAACTGTTTGTATTATGAATGAATAAAAATAATGTCAACATATCAGACACCCAAATAGACCCCCTCGCATTCAGCCAGTCGTCAGTCCAGAAGGCTTACCCAGGTTGGAGGAGGCTCGGCCCTGGGCCCCTCTGTCTTGTAGCTCCTGAGCAATCTCTAACTGGTTTTGGTGGTACTGACGGGCCCTCTCCAAGTCCTTACAACCATCATAACATAAAGATTACAATATTTCTCCAGTTAGAGTTCAGTGCATGGTATACAGATGGTTAAGGTGTTCTACCTACCTGCATGCATCGAGCAGCGTGACCCAGACCAGCGTATGCCCTCATCTCAATCGATTTGTCCGACAGCTCCTGTGCCAACTCTAACACCTTCGTATGGTAAGATATGGCCTTGTCAAAGTCTCGCTGGGAATGGTAGGCACTGCCTAAGTTGCTGTACGCGCGGGCCTCCTCTCGCCGGTTCTCTAGAGACTGCAGAAGACATCGTCGTCATCATCATCATCATCATCATCATCATCGTGCAATGTAGGAAAAAAACATGTAAACTATGGCAAAAAACCATCAGATTAATTGTGATTAATCAATAATTTAAATATCCGTCAATTATTCATTAACTGGAATATAGAGAGTTTAACGCATGCCCTTAGCTGTCAGAGTGACCCATTTAGAGCATTAATTATACCCAGATTGTAAAAAACATATAAAGATTTTGCATTTAAAGTCGTAGGAAAGCGGCTGTTCCAAACGTAGTTTTCCGAATTCTCACGAATGGTGCCCGACTTTACATGAGTGAATAAAGTGAATATGATTGGTCGTTTATCGAGGGGGCGGGATTTTTGAGGCGGAAGGCTCGCAAGCAAGTTTGGTTGTGGCCGTTTTTTTCTGAAGTATCTTGCTAACCAGTTAGCAACTTAGTGCTAGTAGGTTCCCAATGGGAAATTCCATTGGGACAAAGTAGCACTAAATTGGTGACTTAGAAACGACACTGTCAAGGAACGCTATGGACAGAGGAAACATGCAAGAGGAGGAGAGTTTAGTGTCGGAGGTCGTGGATGAGTCTCCTCCTTCATACATTTTTCATTTAGAGGAGGAAAGTGGGGATGAAGATGTTGTGGAAGAGGACGCCAGGGCGGCAGAAGCTTGGTTTGGTGTAGAAGGCTTCCAGCCGTACATGTTTGAGCCCTTGCCTCGCAACGCTGCCAGTTCTGTTAGCTCTACGCCTGCTGAAGACACAGACGTTCATCCCCGTGAACACTGGGACGGAACTCAAAGGAAAGGAAATTATTCTTATTTCAACCATTGCGTATATTAACTGCGACTTATGAATCAAGATGCCATGACCGAAAAAAATGTGATTGACAGATGACTTTTGATATATGATTGGCCGAATTTAGGTGTTCAGGCTGACGTATAACTAACTGGCCTGTATAAGGTAACGAGAAAAAGAACACAGATTTTAAGACAATTTTCTAAATTTTGGGACAATATCGTCTGATAAAGAGTACATTTATAATCATGTTTAACCCAGAATGATTTGAGGTTTAAATATGATTTTCCCTACGACTTTAAGATAAAAAAATAAAAAAATTTTGTGCGTCAATATGCTCTCTCCAGAACACTTTAGTTTAAGCTGGTTTGATTACAAAAATTAAAAACTATTTTTTAAGGAACTGTTGGCAATCTGATTATTCAACGAAAGAATAACCGACAGATTATTTGATTAGCAAAATAATTGTTAGTTGCAGCCCTAATGGAAACCAAAATCTTGGTTGACAGAATGGGGATAAATTACATCCAGTGACAATATATAAAAAAAATTTACTGTATGAATAACTAATGATAAAGCAGATAAAAGTAATATTAAAAAAGAAAAGTTATATTGTTTTGGTTTATAGGTTCAACATGGCGGCCTTTGTAACATTCAGGAAGTTCGGTTATAATTGTGATATTTCGTTGCTTGCGGAGAGTCAGGCGAAGAAGGCAGCCTTTGGTGGATTTACAGAGTCGGCTTTTGGGAAGTGGATACGAAAAATGATAGTATAATCAGGACTTACAGATGCAGGAAGCAACGATGGATTTTAAGGTTCATCACACTAAGCAGAATGATCCCTGGAAAACATCTGGGGAAGCTAGTATTTTTATGAATGTGTGAAATGTTATGATTATGGAGGCTGACTATAACGAGACGATGCAGTCTGCTGATGCACTCTATGTTAGAGCGTGTTAGAGCGGTTCAGGGCGTCTGGCTCGGTTCGGTTCAGTTTTGCATACCATTTTACACTCAACAGTTATCTCGGTTACCGTGCTCAGACCAACGTCGTCATGGTTTCAGAGGAGTAGTGTAAATGGGGCTAAACACATGGGTTTTTTACCTTTGCGATGTCCAGGTGTTGCTCGTGACACTGGACAGCATTGGTGAAGTCTCCCAGCGCTGTGTAAACAGCACCCATGTCGCCCAGCTGGCGCGCCTCAGATAGCTGGCACTGGGTCTGCCGGGCCAGCAGGACACACTGTTTGTGGCTGGCCAGTGCGTTGGGGTAGTCGCCTATGGCTGTGTAAACATGGCCCAGACTGCTGAGCGCTCCTGAAGCGGCCTGTTATCACACACAGTATGATCAATGAGAACTCATAAACAACTAAGCAGGCAACTTTTTTTTTTACTGTTCTACTAAAAACAAAAAAAGAAACCAAAAAAACGTGTGGTTATTAGTGCTTACTAATACAATGCATTACTGTAAGTCCAAATGCTGCAACAAAGTCTAACAAAGATTACAAGGTAAACAGTTAAAATAATAGATGAATGTTAAATAAGATGTATTCAATTCAGTTCAATTCAAAAACATGACTGACCTCCAGGAAAAAAAAAAAAAAAAACTTTTTTGGGGGGTGATCATTATTTGACATTACAGAAATCGATCACCGCCATATACGGTCTTATGAAAAAGTATGGGCACCTCAATTAATCTTCATTATTTTTATTTCTAAATATTTGGGTGTTTGCAACAGCTATTTCAGTTTGATATATATATATAATAACTAATGGACACAGAAATATTTCAGTATTGCACATTTTCTGTTTGTCCAATAAACCTCAATTCAATACTGAAATATTTCTGTGTCCAACAGTTATTAGATACATCAAACTAAAATAAATGTTGCAAACACCTAAATATTTAGAAATAAAAATAATGAAGATTAAAAGGGATGCCCAAACTTTTTCGTGTGACTGTAACAGCTCTAGTCGACACGATGATGTGTCCTAAATACTTAAAAATGTAGCGCAGATTGTTTAAGTAACTATAAACCGTGATAATAGTTTATTCTAGGCAATTTTAAACAAACCGCTGATGCAAAAAATGAAGTAATAATGTCTTTAAACCAGTTCTTTTTCTAACTTCGCTCGGTGTTTCACTATGGGAATCGCCTTGGCTTGACCAACTACGGGAGCTCCAATGACATCACGTCTGTCTGAGACAGACAGGTTGAGCCGTGTCCGTGGCTCCACCCACTAGCTAGATCACGGCCAACCTACCCGCCTCAACTCATTCTCGCTTTCTTCCCGTGTGAAGACTACAACTAAGCTCCCTCAGCGCGCTCAGGCTAGCTTGGACCTGTTTAACTGTTCTCAGGCGTTCCGTAAAGGAAAACGTCGCTGAACGCAGGACCAGGACAGGCCTGTACCGTGCTGAGTAAGCGCTTCGGCAGAAGCACTTTCTGGAACACAAACGCTGGGAGCGGTGACCGCGTAAAGGCGAGCTGTCCCTGTATCTACTCCGTTTTAATTAACGGAATAGAGAGCGCTTGTGTCAGCCGAGCTAACACGTAAAGGTGGGCTTGGTTTTTGGCTAGCACTGTATCGCTAGCATAAGAGTCCGGTTAACGTGTTGTGGCGAACGGACTTTATATCAGTAAAGAGCTAACGTGTAGCGACGAGCTCCGTGTTTAACCACAGTCATGTCTGCGGCTCCTACCCCTGCCAAAGGTTCGGAACCGAAGGCTAAAGAGGTTGTATCCCGCCCGTGTCCAGCGTCATGCGGGGCATCTATCTCTGGGCGGGACCCTCATCCGATGTGTATAGCATGTATGGGCGCTAAGCACGCTCAGGCATCGCTGGCGGACCCTCAGGGATGCCAGCACTGCACGTCGATGCCGGAAAAGATCCTGGAGAGGTGGCTGAGGGTGGCTGTTGCTAACAGCCAGGACCCTTGCTTCTCCTCACCTGCAGCCGTTGTGGCGGCGGGTGAAAACCATCCGCCGCTAGCCTCTAAGAGCTGGGCGGACGTGATGGAAGAGGAGTACCCGTCCATGCCTCCTCTGTTTGAGGGCCTTATGGACAGCGGGAAACTCGAGGCAGACATCGACGAAACGGAGGGTGACGCTAACTCCGACCTCCTGGAACTGGAGGACATGGAGGAGGAGGAGGAGGACTCGACCTTCCCGGGTCATCACTCCAGGCCTCCAAGCGGGGCAGAAGTCACCTCCCCGGGGGATAGTGATCTGTACGATGTGTGCAGACGGGCGGCTTTAAAGCTGAACATCCCCTGGCCTGCAGCGCAGGATTCAGAAGGAGCAGAACGGGACCTGTACGACGGTAAAAGGCTTCCACCAGCTTTACCACCAGCAAAGCAACTTTTACCAGCCGTTCCTGCTTGCATGAGAGAAATGAGCCGTTTCTGGTCCAGCCCATTTAAGAGTAAGCTTCCCACCAAGGGCTTCTCTAAGCTGGAGATACAGGGCATGGGTGAGCTGGGGCTGGCCGAACCCCCAGCTGTAGAGCCTTCAGTTGCTTACCACCTCCACCCTAACCGCAGATCGGTTTCAGCATCCTCAAACATCTCGCTCCCAGGTAAAATGGACCGCCTCACAGCCTCCATTTACCAAAGGATGTACAGATATGCGGGTCAGTCAGTGTGCTCACTTAACGCGGTTACACTGCTGTCTGCGTACCAAGGTGAAATCTTGGAGGAGATGGGGCGTCAACTGGACTCGGGGACACCTAACCCCAGTCTATGGGATGAGATCTGTGTGGTGAACGATCTCATCTTGCGCTCCTCTAGAGGTGCTGTTCAAGGTTGTGGTCGGGTCATGGGTCTGGCTGTCTTAGGGGAAAGAGGCCTATGGTTAAACCTGTCAGGCCTGAGTGATTCCCAGAAGGCCGAGATCATGGATGCGCCCTATGACCCGACAAAAGGTCTATTTGGCCCCTCCTTGGAGAAGATGAGGGAGACAAGTATCCTCAGAAAACAGGAGGGAGAGGCTTTTAACCTTTGTTTGCCTCGTAAGCCCAGCCAAACCCCCCCACAGGGACCCAGACCTGGGTTTGCGGCTGCTGCAGTGAGAGTACGGCAAGGTGGAGCCAAGCCTTCAAGGAGACCTGCCACACAATCCAGCCAGCAAAGCAAAGCGGAGAACCCAAGACCATGGGGGAAGCACTCTTTTGCAGCGGCCGCTGCAAAAAATCGTCCATCCCACCCTGGGGAGAGCAAGAAAAAGCGGGCAACCTAACCCCACTGTTAACCATCTCCCCTCTGAAGAGAAGGTTTCCAGGCACCAGGGCAAACTTCTCTGTCCAGGATTCAGATGCTCCTGTAGTTCCCAGTTCACCAGGAGGCATGTTAAATTCTCCCTCTCACGTTCAGAGAGAAGACATTTTGGGGTGGAGGACACAGTGTCACAAAACACTCCACAGCACGTTATCAGTGTCACCAAGCACTGAGCTGTGCCCCATGTTACAAAGTGTTGTTCAGGGGGAATTAGAGAAAATAAACACAGCTTTTCTGCAGCCAGGCATGTTGCCAAGGGCAGAAAGCCCCCCACAAAAAAGAAAGAAATTAACACAAATGGCTCTCTGCCACTCCCCTCTGCGCCCAGCAGAGGGAGCTCGCGCTCTTTACAACAGAGCCGAGCGCAGCAGTGCAGAGGGGATGACGTCACTCAGCAGCGGGCAGATCAGTGGCGCGCATGCGCTGTCTCTCCATGGGTTTTGCATACAATCTCCAAGGGTTACAGACTGCAGTTTGCCACGAGACCTCCGAGATTCAACGGAGTGCTCTCCTCGGTTGCCACCGGGGATTCAGCTCACATCCTGAAAGACGAAATAGCATCCCTGTTAGAGAAAAAAGCGATCAGAGTTGTACCGGACGAGGAGGTTCGTCAGGGCTTCTACTCGCGCTATTTTCTCATTCCAAAGAAAGACGGCGTATCACTACGCCCCATTCTGGACCTGCGTGTGTTAAACAGACACTTACGCAGATATACATTCAGGATGCTCACACACAAAGCACTGTGCCGTTCCATCCGTCCGGGGGATTGGTTTGTAACCATCGACCTCGCGGACGCCTATTTTCACATCTCCATTTACCCCCCACACAGAAAGTTTCTCAGGTTCGCTTATCAGAGCGCAGCCTACGAGTTTCAGACCATCCCGTTGGGGCTGTCATTAGCCCCGAGGGTGTTCAGCAAGTGTGTGGAGGCGGCGCTGTCCCCTCTGAGGATGCGCGGGATCAGAATATTTTCGTACATAGACGATTATCTAATCTGCTCTCGGTCAAGCGAGCAGGCAGTCAGCGACTCCCTGGCAGTGATCAACCACCTCATCAACCTCGGGTTCAGGATAAATCAAGCCAAAAGTCGCCTGACTCCCGTGCAATGCACGGAGTATTTGGGTCTCAAAATAAACTCCCTCTCTTATCATGTCACACTATCAGAGGGGAGAATCCTGTCATTCACCCAGTGCATGACGCGTTTTCAGTTGGGAAACGTCATTACATTCAGACTGTGCCTGCGGCTCCTCGGTCTTATGGCATCCGTGATTTCAGTGGTCCATCTGGGGCTTCTGATGATGAGGGACTTTCAGCGGTGGGTCGCCTCGCTGCGACTCTGTCCCCGCCGTCATCTGTGCCGCAGAGTAAAAGTGACACAGACATGCGTGGCGGCTCTTCAGCCCTGGAGAGACCCGACGGTTCTCACGTCGGGCGTCCCGCTGGGGACCGTAGCATCCAGGGTTACCATGACAACCGATGCTTCCCTGACAGGTTGGGGCGCAACTATGATGGGCAGAGCGGTGAATGGCATATGGTCGCCGAGAATGAGGCGGCTTCACATCAACATGCTGGAACTGCACGCAGTGTTCCTAGCTCTGAAGCACTTCATGCCATATGTGATGGGTCGCCACGTCTTGGTAAAGACCGACAACTCCACTGTGGTGGCTTATATCAACCGCCAGGGCGGCACCAGGTCCCTGCAGTTACACAGACTGGCCAGGGACATAATTATGTGGAGCAGCACCAGAGTTCTGTCGCTCAGAGCAACGCACGTAGCGGGAATTCTGAACAGAGGGGCCGATCTTTTATCCAGAGGGAACCCTCTCTATGGGGAATGGAAGCTGCATCCACAGGTGGTGGAGCAGATCTGGCAGAGATACGGACGGGCTGCCGTAGATCTCTTCGCCTCATGGGAAAACACTCATTGCCCGCTGTTTTTCTCCCTGTCAGACCCAGACGCTCCACTGGGTATGGACGCGCTGGCGCACCCATGGCCAGATGCGTTGCTTTATGCTTTCCCTCCTCTCAGCCTGATATCCCCAACTCTAGTCAGAGTGAGGGAACAGGGGCTGTCTTTGATTCTGGTGGCTCCCTGGTGGCCATCGAAGCCCTGGGTGGTGGAGATAATCCAAGTCCTGTCAGCCGAACCATGGCCCCTCCCCGTTCGAAGGGACCTGCTGTCTCAGGCTCAAGGGGAGATTTATCATCCACACCCAGATCACCTGGCTCTCTGGGCCTGGCCCGTGAAAGGTGGAATTTAAATGCAACAGGCCTCCTCCCAGAGGTGATCGACACCATACAGAATGCTAGGGCTTCTTCTACTCGCTATCTTTACAGTGGTAAATGGCGAGTGTTTGAGGAATGGTGTGAGGAAAAACAGACCATTCCTTTTCAGTGTTCAGTGGGGGACGTGCTCTGCTTTCTGCAGAGCTTGTTGGAGAAGGGTAAGGCTTTTTCAACAATTAAGGTTTATTTAGCCGCAATCTCTGCTTGTCATGTAGGGTTTGGGGATAAACCTGTGTGTCGTTTTATGAGAGGGGCCCAACGTAAGTTACCAGTTTCTAAGCCTCTGGTGCCATTATGGGATCTCTCTCTGGTGTTGGATGCCCTCTGTCATCACCCATTTGAACCTTTGGAGGGTGTTGGCTTAAAGTTCCTTTCATTGAAAACTGCCCTGCTCTTAGCGTTGGCTACGGCTAAGAGGGTGAGTGAGTTGCATGCACTTTCAGTCAGTCCGGCCTGTTTACAGTGGGCACCCGGGCTCTCTAAGGTGTGCTTGAGACCCAACCCGGCTTTTGTGCCGAAGGTGTTGGATTCAGCATATAGGTGTTCGATGGTGGAATTGCTGGCATTCCATCCACCCCCTTTCTCTTCAGCAGATGAGCAGAAGCTTCATTGCTTATGTCCAGTGAGAACTTTAAGAGCTTATGTGGACAGGACAGCCTGTTTTAGAAGAGCTGACCCTCTGTTTGTATCCTGGGCTACTGCTCATAAGGGCAAACCTGTCTCCCGCCAAAGATTGGCACACTGGGTTGTGGAGGCTATATCTCTGGCATATAGGTGCGCAGGATCAGAGCCCCCTAAAGAGGTGAGGGCCCATTCTACCAGAAGCATGGCCACCTCTTGGGCTTTGTTCCGTGGTGTGTCAGTTCAGGACATCTGTGCTGCAGCCAGTTGGGCTACGCCGCACACATTTGTGAGGTTTTACAGGCTGGATGTGGCCCGGCCATCGCTAGCACACTCAGTGCTTGGAGTAGGGATGTTAGGGTCCAACTGAGACCTGGGTTGTGATTCCTATCATATATGGCTTCGGGGTCATCATGCAATCCGGGAGTGGGCCATATCTCCCATAGTGAAACACCGAGCGAAGTTAGAAAAAGAACGTTGGGTTACTTAACGTAATCCCTGGTTCTTTGATAACAGAGTGAGGTGTTTCACCAACACATCCCTTCTTGCATGGGCACGGAAAGAAACCTGCCTAGAATGAGTTGAGGCGGGTAGGTTGGCCGTGATCTAGCTAGTGGGTGGAGCCACGGACACGGCTCAACCTGTCTGTCTCAGACAGACGTGATGTCATTGGAGCTTCCGTAGTTGGTCACGCCAAGGCGATTCCCATAGTGAAACACCTCACTCTGTTATCAAAGAACCAGGGATTACGTTAAGTGACCCAACGTTTTAAAGGTGTGTTTTTGTCATTGTTATTAGTACATAAAGTCCTGGAACAATAGATGTCTTCTTCTTTTGCTTTCTTGTCACACAGAATAAAAAAAAACCCATACACCATCAAACAATTTAAATGATTACAAAGTCAGAAAGATCAACAGGATAAATTCAATAAGTAGTTAATATAATGATGATTTTGGTTATCAACACACAAAACCTATTTAAGCCAATTTGGCCATAGGAACAAGAGTACGGTAAGTACCGCCTAATAAACTGCTGAATCACCGTGGCAACAAGAACTGCCATCAAGTGAGTGATTCAGTTTATAGGTGTGTGGGGGGGTGCTTTGGCTAGCTACCAGGTGGATGCACGCACTTATTCTGTCATGCAGTAGAGACGGTGCATGCTTTTAGTAGCATTTAAGGGGTCTTAAATGTTTAGGGCAGCTGCTTAGAACCCTACCATTTCCTAGTCCTTCTGTATAAAAATGCTCTTTAGAGTCTGTATTCATGAATTTAATTCTCTACTGTGTCCATCCTTCAACCAGAGTATACCAGAGGGCCCATCTGGCCTCCAAGAACAATTGTTTGTTTGGGTTTTTAGAGTTTTGCTGATATAGACCAACATAACCTACATACAACGGCTAAATTACTCTTTTGTGTTCTAAATGTTGAGCCTTTAGCTTCTCCATTTTGATTAATCAATAAAGAAATATTATATTTCTAATTAATATATTTTTTTTTGTTACACTTTATTTTTAGTTTTTGAACAAGGGCCAAAACAAACAGGTGGGGGCTAGATCACAGTACAGGTGCTGGTCATAAAATTAGAATATCATGAAAAAGTAGATTGATTTCAGTAATTCCATTTAAAAAGTGAAACTTGTATATTATATTCATACATTACATACAAACTCATATATTTCAGATGTTTATTTGGTTTAATTTTGATGATTACAAATGACAACAAATGAAAATCTCAAATTCATCATATCAGAAAATTAGAATATAGTGAAAAGGTTAAAAATTGATGGCCCCTGGTGCCACACTCTAATCAGCTAATTAACTCAAACCACCTGCAAAAGCCTTTAAATTGTCTTTCAGTCTAGTTCTATAGGCTACACAATCATGGGGAAGACTGCTGACTTGACAGTTGTCCAAAAGACGACCATCGACACCTTGCACAAGGAGGGCAAGACACAAAAGGTCATCGCTAAAGAGGCTGGCTGTTCACAGAGCTCAGTGTCCAAGCACATTAATAGAGAGGCGAAGGGAAGGAAAAGATGTGGTCGAAAAAAGTGTACAAGCAAGAGAGATAACCGCACCCTGGAGAGGATTGTGAAACAAAACCCATTCAAAAATGTGGGGGAGATTCACAAAGAGTGGACTGCAGCTGGAGTGAGTGCTTCAAGAACCACCACACACAGACGTATGAAAGACATGGGTTTCTGCTGTCGCATTCCTTGTGTCAAGCCACTCTTGAACCACAGACAGCGTCAGAAGCGTCTTGCCTGGGCTAAAGAGAAACAGGACTGGACTGCTGGTGAGTGGTCCAAAGTCATGTTCTCTGATGAAAGTAAATTTTGCATTTCCTTTGGAAATCAAGGTCCCAGAGTCTGGAGGAAAAGAAGAGAGGCACTTCATCCACGTTGCTTGAAGTCCAGTGTAAAGTTTCCACAGTCAGTGATGGTTTGGGGTGCCATGTCATCTGCTGGTGTTGGTCCATTGTGTTTTCTGAGGTCCAGGGTCAACGCAGCCACATACCAGGAAGTTTTAGAGCACTTCATGCTTCCTGCAGCTGACCAACTTTTTGGAGATGCAGATTTCATTTTCCAACAGGACTTGGCACCTGCACACAGTGCCAAAGCTACCAGTACCTGGTTGAAGGACCATGGTATCCCTGTTCTTAATTGGCCAGCAAACTCTCCTGACCTTAACCCCATAGAAAATCTATGGGGTATTGTGAAGAAGAAGATGCAATACACCAGACCCAACAATTCAGAAGAGCTAAAAGCCACTATTAGAGCAACCTGGGCTATCATAACACCTGAGCAGTGCCACAGACTGATCGACTCCATGCCACGCCGCATTGCTGCAGTAATACAGGCCAAAGGAGGCCCAACTAAATACTGAGTGCTGTACATGCTCATACTTTTCATGTTCATACTTTTCAGTTGGCCAACATTTCTATAAATCCTTTGTTTTTATTGGTCTTCAGTAATATTCTAATTTTCTGATATGATGAATTTGAGATTTTCATTTGTTGTCATTTGTAATCATCAAAATTAAACAAAATAAACATCTGAAATATATGAGTTTGTATGTAATGTATGAATATAATATACAAGTTTCACTTTTTAAATGGAATTACTGAAATCAATCTACTTTTTCATGATATTCTAATTTTATGACCAGCACCTGTAGATCAGTATATGAGTCACAAGAATAAAGATTAATATCACATATAGACCACAACCCGGGAGCAAGGTATACAACTAACGGTCAGGAGAGGCAGCCATATTTTCCAATTCACACAAGTAATTTGTTATCAGTTTGAGTAACTGTTGAGTAACTGTTCCAGATTTTTCCAATTTTTCCCAGAGTCTCTCTCCTTTCTCCTTCTGGAGGCACAATTACTATTAATATTTGATAATTAATTTAAAATGAAAATACAGAATTTCTCTATCTTCAGAATAGTTTTTTTTAATTCCACCATTTTTAATCAATTTTGTAAATATTAAATAAGATAATATTTAATATTTATATATATATATATATATATATATATATATATATATATATATATATATATATATATATATATATATATATATATATATATATATATATATATATATATATATATATATATATACATATATATTTATATATATATATATATATATATACATATATATTTATATATATATATATATATATATATATATATATATATATATATATATATATATATATATATATATATATATATATATATATATATATATACATACCCTCTTACCATTTATTCATATCCTATTGTTGATGGAACTGTCTTTATTGCCAATGAAACTTAACTGGGATCATAGTTTTTTTTAGCTAAACTTAGGCTGATGCAACACCCACAGAACTCTTTGTTGAAAGAAAGATATAGAAAGGATTATCAGTTAAACTTTTGGTTATAAAAGTTTCACCCAAGACATCTGCTTAAGTTTTTTGAAGAAAAAAAAAAGGCACACAGAACCACAAACACCGCCTTATAATACTGTCACAATCCAGAGCTGTTGGATAAATGTTACAATATTCAAAGAAAATAAAACATTTTATGACCATAGAAGGAAACTTTTATATCTTATCCAAATTGATAAAAACAGAAGAATTATGGAAGAGAAATAATCAAATATAGTTTATGTGCCTTTCCATCTGGGTCTTTATTTAAAAATAGAAAAAATATGATAATAAAATATTAATTGTGGATGTAATTTAATGATTCTTTTGAAATCAAGTAGAGAAGGATTTGCATCACCTCTCATGGGCTGGAAGAAATAAAACCCTGAAAGTTTATACTTAGCAGATGCTGGTTAGCCATGTATAGTTTATTAACTAGCGAGCGCAGAGATGAAATGTTGGAAGAACAAACCACAGAGCTATTGTAAATACGTTCAAAGATGATTTCACAGCTGGAGTAGAGATTGTAAGAGTTGAGCAAGCATCAGAGATGTACTGAAAGAGGATGTTTGATATTTAATCACAGCAGCCCGGCCCTCACTGCACGCTCCGATCAGTAACTCTGCACTAAAGTTGGTGGCACAAAATATCGGGCATCAGGGGTTCCTGGAGCTGCGTGCTGCCCCTAAATGTTTTTCTGGTACTTTTCCAGCTCACTATCATCCCTGACTAGAACTTCAAATTATATTACTTAAGTGAAGGTAAAAAGTATGATGCAGAAAACTACTTTTTTCAACTGGTTACTACCTTCTCTGGTTGTTTTTCTAACATTCTGCAGGAACTCCTGGAGGAGTTTTGGTAGGCCAGAAACTTGCAGGAAAGTTAATCTCAGTCAGGTTTTTCCGTTTTTTTTTTTTTTTTTTTGGATAATGGCTCTCAGTGTGGTTTAAGACTTAGACTGTTGTCTGCTTTCACCTTCATCCACTAGAAGGTGACTTGATGCTGCAGCTGGAGGGGCGCGCCCGTGGGCTTTTTCTGCACACATGTTCTTCATCACCTAATCATCCTGGAGCTAAAGCCGGGCGTACACTGTACAATTTTTTAAATGTTTGCACGCAGTGACAGCTCACACTGTACGATGAACGGCAGGGTTTTAAAGTTCACAGCTCACGATGTATGTTCTCAAACTGTGCGACCAGACGCTCTGATGTGATCTACCTGCTCACACTGTAGGTCTAAAAACCATGTTGGACTCAGCTCCGCAGTGAGACGGCCCTACTCGGACTCGTCTATCAGTAAGCCAAATGAGTAGAAGAGGAATATGAAGCTCACTAGAGAAACGTGCTGCCTTGACAGTTTGTGCAAGTTTGTGCTGAAAGCCCTAAAAAAAAAGGCACTGACGTATTTGGACAAAGACATGGCTGAGCAAACATGGCTACTACGGTCTGTCAATTTTACAGAAAGAACTCCATTTCACTCATTGCACCCCCGCCATTCTTCAGGGTTTTCATCTCAGAGGAAGAAAAAGAATCATTTTTGCGCACTGAGCGATTTGTCAATGACCACCTTACGATGGCCGACTAAATTTCAAACATTTGATTTTCTCACCTCATGATTCCTGATCAGCAGGAGGACGTGATAGGCTGATCGCCCCTCGTTACACTATACTACACTAAACAACGCACGATCAGGCTGAAAGTCGGCCTGATTAAAAAAGTCTTGCACGACTGGAAAATTGTTCTGAAAAGGGCAAAAAATCGTACAGTGTAAGCCCGGCTTTAAGAGGAAGCAGACTGCCAGCACGTTGTTTCTTGAGTGTTTACCAGTTATGGTACTCTGTGACCCCTAGGACAAACTCCCTGTGATCTTTCCCTGTAGACAGCCCTTAGTAATAGTCTCTCATTGCCTGCCTTTTTCTCAGGTGTTTCCACGTGATGCCGTCTATCAATACCCGCTGGTTGCCTGAGTTCCACGCTCAGCTCCTCAGTTTAATTTCAAGTAGTTTCTAGATTCCCCAGCTGGCATTCGGATCGCTTCTTTCTCCTTCTCCAAACTTGAGCATACCTGTCCGCCCCTCCACCCCTGCCTCCACAAAATCAACCTTTAACTCACTCAGGCAAAAACTCCTCTCTGGAACCTGAACACCCACACAGGAACCAAACCATAACCCACATCCTCCTTCATTCTGGATGAAGGAAGACCTCAAGCCAAGTAAGATCTGTTAGTTTAACTCTCTTTGCTCAGCAGTGTGCCGACTTCTCTGTGAAACCACCTAGGGCCAGGAACCATTTCCGATCTCTAAATGTTTGTTCAACTGTTAAAATAAACCTCATTTATCTGTGATCTGTTCTGCATGTGGTTCTGCATGTGGGTTGGGAAACTAGAGACCAACATGGCATAGACTTAGACAACTTTTATTGTCATGTATGCAAAGCATTTTTTTTGTATAACTTTCAGACAGTGATTGAGTATCAGATTGGCAGTGAAATGAACATCTCCATTCCAAAAAGTGCAACAGTGATCAAATGTAAACAGTGTTGGAGAAAAAAAAACATGGTGCAAAATACAATTAGATGGAAGTTCAAAGCATTTCAATAAAATTATACTATATGGTGCAAATATGCAACATTTTGGTTTAGTGTTGATGGTGTGATACAGAGTTCATAACATGATTTAGAGTTTTCTAAACAGTTCAGCAGTCTGATGGCAGTGAGGAAGAAGCTGTTGCAGAATATGCTAGACCCGTATGGAATGCTGCAAAGCCTCTTCCCAGAGGGCAGCAGGGGGAACAGTCCATGGTTGGGGTGTGAGGGGTCATTGATGATGTTACGGGCTCGGGACACGCAGCGCTGGGATGAAATGTCTTTAATGGAGGGAAGAGAAGCCCCGATGATCCTCTCTGCTGTTCTCACCACTCTCCTCACCTTCTCCCAGTCTGAGGCGCTGCAGCCTCCACCCCACACAGTGAGAGAGCTGGTCAGAACGCTCTCTATGGTGCTTCTGTAGAAGGTGGTGAGGATGGGTGGGGGCATGTGGGCTCTCCTCAACCTCCGCAGGAAGTACATACACTTTTGTACTATTTAGATCAGTGAGGTGGTGTTTACAGTCCAGGTGAGGGTGTTTGTGATGTGCACCCCAGGAATTTGGTGCTGTTGACCACCTCTACAGCTGAGCTGTTGATGACCAGCGGAGCGTGGTTAGGCTGGTTCTTCCTGAAGTCCAAGATGATATTCTCCATCTTCTCCGCATTTAGGATAAGGCTGGTATCTCTGCATCAGTCCACCAGCTGCTCCACCTCCTCTCTAGTCCGGGTCATTGTCGTCTCTTAAGTCTTAGAAACTGATCCATTGTTCTTTTTTAATACTATAGGGTGCCCCTGATTGTCTTTTTAATCGGTTCTTTATTTCCTTAGATTGTGGGAGGATGTGAGTATTTTATTATCATCTTTTACCCTACTGATATCGGGCAGCTTTAATTTAACTTAATCATTGATTCTACAGGTCAGGAAGTAATCAGACTCAGGCATAAGAAGAGACATTTATCCATTAATCACGATCAATTCGTGGTTATTAAGGGAAGGAACAATACGCTCAATTACGGCTTTAGTTTGTTTAGCCATCTACCCTTAATAAATCAAATCAACAATTAATGCAAGTAAGAAAAAAAAAAAACATCTGTATGAGTTTCTGCTAGTTAAAGGATTATTCCTAGCAGGCAATTCATCTCTTTATCGTCGAGACTAAACGGCCACAGCAGTTTATAACCCAAACAAACAAGACAATTAGTTGGCTGGTCAGTTGGAAACAACAGCTCAGCTGCAGAGCAGTAGCAGTACTATTTTCCTGGCAGCAGCCAACATCACTTTCATTTGTTTGGTCCTAACGAAACGCAGATCCCTGAATACGTAGTCTGATGTAATTATCAATAAACTCTGTCCTGAATAAAGACCTTCCCCGTTAGAACAACCTCTTTGATGCAATCACAGTTACTGTAATTAGGTTAGAGGGTGTTGGAGCACAAGGAGAGAGTCACACTCACAATCAGGTCAAACAACAAACACACACCAGCATTTCACTAACTGAAATTCGCTTCTCAAGCAGACATTGTATTTTCATCAGTATGACTATGGAACTGAATTTACACTACAATTCCCATCAACACAGCATTCCTAGCCAGAAAACAATGACTAGCCACACTTGGACCTGTGTTTGGACCCAACAGGTTACATTAAGAACACCTTTCAGAGAGTGTCAAAGAAAAGGGCCGCATTTATCTATATTTTAACAGAAGTAACAACCAGGTATTAGTATTAAAACGTGAATATTTCACACTTTCAAATTCAATTCTTCCTAATTAAAAGGGCGACCGATAATACAATCAAACAGAAAGCAATTCAAGTTCCCGTTTTAGTTCTGTCTTCTCCGCCTACCTGCAGAGTTTGTTTGGAAACACCTGTGTGAAAAAGTAGACAATCTGAAAAAGAAACAAGCCAAATAAAGGAAACTAAATCCACAAAGCAACAAAGACGAGTATTCAAAAAAAAAAAAAAAGGTTAAAAACAATCCACTGGATTTTATTTCAAAGTTTGAAGATGTTTCTCTTCCCATCCAGGAAGCTTTTTCAATTCAAAATGTGATGAATAGCGTTGAGTTCCAGGTTTTATACAGTAGCTCAACAAAGTTTTAGTTTTCAAAACATTCAAATTGGAACAGGGTCCACCCCTTTGGAATGGGGGTCGTTTGGCCTCTTTTGTTAGCCTCCAATACCCCGTATCCATTTAAGTGTCTGAAAGAGGATTGTTGGCCTGGCTGAATAGGCAAGGTCCTCCGTTCTCCTGTACAAGGGCTGCGATGTTAACAGGAAGGGATTAACTCAAGAAAGGACAAGTCTGCTCTGATGCATACTTGATAAAGAGGGCGGGGCGAGAACAACATCCAGGGATTTGGTGCGTTCTCGGTCTGGCGTTCTCTGCAATTGGAACAGTGCTCGGGCTGAGGATGATGATGTATCACGAGTACACGAGCACACGAGAACGCTCAAGAACGCATGTTGAGGCCGTTTCTCAGTTCACGAGAGCGCAAGTCGTACTCCTGTGTTCTTGCCCAGTCCGGTCTTGGCATGAACACAGGAAAGTCTGGACTTGGTGAGAACGAGAGCAAGCAGCATAGATATGGTTTAATTGGAAAAGAAGCGTACTCGTGACGTCACCACACGCTCAGCTCGTCTAGAACTGCATTTCACCTCCTGTTATTAATAGTCTCTTTGTAATAATAAATTCTGACATTTTTCATTTAATAGATGAGTAATAATCAACAGTCAAATAAACACAAATCAAATTAACATTTTGCCAAAAAAAAAAAAAAATCACCATCAGAGCAAGCGGTCCTTCACACACGGCGATGCTGAGAGATGGCTGCTGCAGACGGGCTGCGGTTAGCCCTGGCTGCCGTTAGCTTTGGAACTCCACCGGTTGGAGCGGTCGTCTCAACTTTGTAAATGTTTTTTTTTTTTAATCTACGCATTAAATCAGTAAATGAGCCATATAGTGATGCTTTAAAGTATTATATTCTCACCTCAAATGATCTTAAAGCGTACTTTTATTAAACAACAGCACCAGAAAGAGAACCATTAACTTTCAATGGAGCGCTCCATTGAAAGCTACTGCTGCCGCAGTGCATGCTGGGACAGCTTTCAATCTCAAGAACGGACAAGTCTGCTCTGATGCATGCTCGATAAAGAGGGCGGGGCGAAAACAACATGTGGGGATTTGTTGCGTTCTCGATCTTGTGTTCTCTGCAATTGGAACAGTGCTCGGGCTGAGGACATTTCACGAGTACACGAGACCGCTCAAGAACGCATATAGAGAAACGGCCTGAGAAACGGCAAAGGATTCTTCCTCTTCCTTTCAGATGAAAACACAGAAGCTTGGCGGGAGTGTGAGTGAAATGGAGTCCTTTCTGTAAAATTGAAAGGCCATAGTAGCGATATTTGCTCAGTCATGTCTTTGTTGAAATACTTCTGGCCTTTTCTTTTTTTGGGATTTCAGCCACAAAATTACACAAATTGCCTTAAAAGTGCGTGCCTGCCAAACATTTAATAACAGAGTACACCCCCAAACAATCCTCATTTATAGAACCATGTGAACTCACAAACCAATCAGTTTTCTTTCATAGATCAAAGCTATACCTCAAAGTTTGGTCCAAAGCTCCAGCTCTTGTTTGGCCAACTTCATGCCAACATTCAACCATAAACTGTTCACTGTCGATATATTTAAATTAGGCTGATCAATGTTATGTAATATTACCAATGGCAACAATAGCCAGGAGGAAAAAAGTCCATTTTAATCGAGGTGTCGGTGTGAGAGGTGGAAATCCAGAAACATATATTTGTATAAAAGTCCCTTAAAACCCAACTTGTCATAGTAAGAGCCAACGGGAACATCAGAATTGTTAAAAGCAGGAATTAATGAAAACAAGAAAGCAAAAACCCAGATGATTTGGTGATGCAGCACACAGGTCAAAATGTAATACCTACAACATCTATATGATTGAATAAATCAAGGTAAATCTACAAGATTTCGACTCTTTCATAAACTGACTGCAGCATAAAGAACTGTCCATTTTACATCCGTATTAAACATAATTAAATCCCATAATTGATAAATATATTTTTAATTCTGTGTATGTTTCTTAATGTTAACTTTATTTAATTGTGTTTCTTTAGAACCCGGCACCCAGATACCCTTTCCTGGAATTGTGCGCACTGACCTCGAGGTTCAACACCTGTGATGAAAAACAATGACGTCGGGAGGGTTATTTAAATAATGTTTTGATCATTTTTGTGATTAAATATATTTTTCCAGTGTTTTAGTTTTATGGAATTGAATTTGAAAAAAAATAATAACTTCGAGCCTTAGCAAAATTAGTGCATTAAAAAAAAAATCCCTTTATTTAACTTACCAGTTAACAGATAATATACGCTCAGATTTTATTAAATCAGGGCTGTAATGAGCACTTAAAAAGTGTCACTGAAAACACCCCGATCTGACCTTTAGTGGAATTTACCTCATCTAATTAACACGAGGACGTCCTGCTCTTTTAATTTCAGACAATGAGTATTCATGGGTCTGTCTCATGCCTGTTTGAGAAAAGGCAACGACGCATATCTACAGAAAACCCCAAATCCCAGCATGGTGATGAGTGCAAACATATAAAATCCAGTTGACACATCTCCGGCAGAGAAAAGAGAAATCTAATAAATGACGAGGAGGCCTCTGTGTGTACAGTCAACTAGCCTGACAAGCGTTTGATTTCCCTCAAGAATAAATTTCTTGCCCTGCAGCAGGAAAAAAAATCCAATCATGTTGTGTCTGGGACTCTGAGGTGCTGCTCTAAATGTCTGGATTGTTTATTTCAACTTAAAAAAAGAAAGGCTGAGAGGGGAAATAAAAAAAGCTACAATATTCATCCTGTCACAGCTTTATATCTGCTTCTTTTGTTGCTATGAATAAATTGAATCGAGGGGCTCGGGCAGGTAAAAACCCGAGGATACCTGATCATGAAGTGGATATGCTGAGGCAAAAAGAGAAAATCTAAAACACAAACATTGAAAAAAAGGAGACAGGTGAGACAGAAATATTGGTGCTGGCACTCCATCCTCAGAGTGCTGCTGTGGCTCCATAAACGAACCAGAGGGGATTCAGGGCTTTAGGAACAGTCAAAGTTAAATCACATAGAAAAATACAAGATTTTACCCTCAGCAAGACATACGAGGAGAAAAAAAAGTCCAGTTGATGTAAAACTGACTGAACTTGCTTCATGTTCGCCTCTGCTGGTAGGTGATGAAATCTGTCAGCCCAGATAAAAGGGAGAAAGATATATACGAGATACAACCCAGAGTTTTGTATTTTTGGGTTTTTGTGGTGGGCAATTCAGATCCCATCTTTTTCAAACTGTTAGCTTCTTCTTAACATAAAATAAAATAATTAACCATTCTGTCATTCAGTAAATTAGAAGAATACTGTAGGAGTATATGTTCATTGCATGGCTGTCTATACTTTAAAGGGGTCATAGAATGCAAAACAGAGTTTTCCTTGTCATAGATGAATAACGACAGTTCAGTGGGTGAAATGGACGTACAGAGAAGTTCAAACCCCATCGACACCTTCTTTCTCTGCAAATCTCACAATTCTAAACTTAAACCATAAAACAAATTGACCTAAATAGTAAACTCGGAAGGGGGGCCACCAATGGGGCCACCTCGAGTCCTACTGCAGAGTTCTTTGTTCCTATTGGCAGTATAGCGTTAGCCCCTCCAGGCTTATAGCATTGTCCGGTATTGCTCAGAATGATGGCGCAGCGGTTACATATCTCCTTTTTTGAAGAAAGTTTAAGTCGGAGATTATCCATTTTGTTTTCCAACGAGCGGACGTTGGAGAGCAGGATTGATGGAAGCTGCGGTCTGTTGGGATTTCTCCTTGGCTTCCATGTTAGCCCGCCTCAGCGGCCTCGCTTTCTCCATCTCGTGCATCTCTCCCTCCTGCCTACCTGGTAAGTGATTCTGCTGTTGTTTTGTTTACATCCGTCCGTAGCACTCCGCAGCTTTTTAAAGAGTCAAGAATGTCTGTATTTAAAACATTTTGTCAATGTAGCTCCAGCAGGCATTGGCGATCATGAATGCGGTTTTAATGTCTGGTTTGCAGCGTCTTAAGCGGTATATTCCATGAAATTGTCATTCAATTTGTCTAGAGTTGTTCTTTGCCGCTGCCTTTGAGCGCCGCCATGGTAACCGAGGAAGGGTAGACCTGTTTGAATTCACAGCCAAAACTCTTTGAGTCTTCTTATTTTTAAGGACTTCGAAGGACCCATTAAAGGTAGACCGCGTCCTTGGAAGATGCAGCCCATGAATTAGAACGCACTCAAAATCTTTACGTGTTAAGTTGCTAATTAAAACTTTGCATTGGTTGTTCATCAATCGTTTAGTAAAGAGATGTGATTCTGGTAATGGGTCTCAGTGTTATCATAAAAAAGGCATGACACATCTGGTTGGGCTTTATGCACAACTCCACTACCTCCTGAACATGAGGAAGCTTTTTTGTTTCCTGTCTTTCATCGCTAAATTAACTGTTTATTTCAGGTGTGTCAGGTCATGGTTATTGAGGTCAGGCACACCTTGATTAATCATTTCAGTTGAAAAAGAAAGAAAACAAAAGAGCTGCCTTAAGTTCAGGAACTAGGGGAGTTGTGCATAGAGCCCATTGGCCTTTACAGCTGGTTAAACACATGCAGCAAACACTTTAGCTAACATTAGCTGGCATTTGGCAGATAAACATAAATGCAGTAATATTCTAATGACAAATACAAAAATAATGTTCACATTATTAATTGAAAGTTATTCCCTGAGACCTGATATTAATAGTTTGTCAATCTGTACAACTGCCCCTAGATGGCAGCTGTATTTTATACGCCCCAGCAGCGAATTTGGGATTTGCTTTAAAGATGTCTATGGTACACTGTAGAGACTGACACGGGAGTGGATTTTCACTCCTGTCCCGTCCCACTCCCACAGAAAAAAATGGTGTCCCGTCCCGATCCCGGGCCAGAGTAGAAATCTAAATCCTGTCCTGTCCTACTCCTGGTGAAATTACTCCCACTCCTATCCCGCTCCCATTCAGAATGACTCCTGCTCCTGCACCACTCCCATTCTTGTGGTCTTCAATAAGATTTCTGCCAATACATTAAATCTAAATTTTTTTTGAGCGCGGGTGAAAAACTCACGAGCGGAAGCACTGTTGGTTTGTGAGTCGTGTATTTTTTTTGACTCGCATTATAGTGTAGGCTTCAAGGAAAAAAACAACAAAATGGCGGCGCCAGTACTGGATATTTTTTCTTTCTATTTTATTATTATTTTTTTTTGTTACTATTAGTTTGTTCCCGCTCCCGTCTGCTCCCGTTAATGTTTAATCCTGTACCGTCCCAATCACGTGATCGTTACTAATACTGACTCCCATCCCACGGGAATCCCATGGGAATGACCCGTGGGATTCCCGAAAAAATGTCAGTCTCTAGTGCACTGCAGAACCATATAAGAGCAGCTTAAAGGGAAACGGGGTTCCAACCTTTGCATTTCTGAATTCTCCCGAGTGGAACACAACTTTACATGAGCGAATGAACTGAATGTGATTGGTTCTTTATCAATAGAGCGGGATTGTTATGGCGGAGGGTTTGCAAGAAAGTTTGATTGTGGCCGATTCGTCGGAAGCATCTTGCTAACCAGTTAGCAACTTAATGCTAGTAGGTTCCCAATGGAAAATTCCATTGGGACCAAGTAGCACTAAATTGGTGACTTAGAAACGACACTGTCAAGGAATGCTATGGATAGAGGAATCATGCAATTTAGAGGAGGAAAGCGGGGATGAAGTTGTTGTGGAAGAGGACCCCAGGGCGGCAAAAGCTTGGTTTGGTGTAGAAGGCTTACAGCCATACATTTGAGCCCTTGCCTCGCAACGCTGCCAGTTCTGTTAGCTCTACGCCTGCTGAAGACACAGACGTCCATCCCCGTGAACACTGGGACGGAACTCAATGGGAAAGGAAATTATTTTTATTTCTTACTTAGACCCTTGCGTATATTAGCTGCGACATGTGAATCAAGATGCTGTGACCAAAAAAATTTGATTGACAGATGACCGTTGATATATGATTGGCCGAATTTAGGTGTACAAGCTGACATATAATTAATGCACAATGTTCTTATGATGCTATACTCTAAGGCTAAGAATTTTATTTATCACAATTGATTTGAGATTATGCAAACCAGAAAAAAAACATCTTTATGTTTCAGATTTGCTCAATAAAGCCAATTGATTGCTTGAATGTTCTACACTGAATTGAGTCTAATAAGTGACTGGGCTTAACTCTGACTGCTGCGGATTCTCCAGACTGAATCTTTTGATGGAGCTGTTCCCCATTTTCCTGTCACCCACTGCTGGTTAAATATCAGCTATCTGCAGGCCAAGTCTTTGTTTGGATCCACGCTTTCCGGAAACCCTATCCTGCTGCACAGATAAACACACGTACAACAGCAGAGCAAACGCACAGTGGGAGGATATAGATTTCTGTTGATGGCCACGTGTGAGCCACCTCAGGATGGGAAGTGCAATAAACGACAGTAAACTACACAGTTGTCACCCCATGCAGCACTGAAAAAAAAAAACATAGAAAAACAACTATGTTCGATCTCACTGCATCCTCAGATTCAGCCTGTGCCAATCTGACACATCTATTTGATATAAAATGTTGATGGATGTGGCAATGTGACACACAAATAAAAAAAAGAGGAAAACATTTTGATCCACTGAGCTGCTGTTTCAATGCTTTTATTTAAATAACTTGTCTTAAACATTTATTCTTCTTCTTGGCAGGTGTTTAAGAGATAAATCCCCGGATCACTGTGTGCCGAGTGCTTCCCTTCGGTAACGGAAGTGAAGCTCCTGAACCTAAACTGCAATTCAACTGAAATATAGCTGAAATAAAACAGCCAGGCCAGAGGAAACACATTTAATCAATTTAATGAGGAATTAGATGTTTCTGTAAAAATAAAACAACTAAAGTGGGTAAAATAATAGGGCTTTGAACCCACTTAACTTTAGATATCTGTACAGACTATTTTGAATGTAGAAAGTAAAAAAAAAAGAATCACTCACAGTCCTCTTACTATTGCACAATTTCCTCACACTTAATGCTTTTTTAACATTTAGGGAAAAAATTATCACCATAAATGTTGAATTCATATCTAAATTATGATGCTAATCTTAGATCTAAAACCACACCCCTTTTAGCACAATGTAGCCAATCCCCCAGCACCTAGAAAAACCAATAAGAGGAGGGATCTTTAAGCAACCAGTCCCATTTCCCCTCTGATTGGTGGTGAAGATCCTCAGTCATCCAGGTCATAGTCATTTCAAAAAAATAAAAGAAAAAAAACTTTGATTCCAAAGTTGAAGACGTTTTGCTTCCCATCCAGGAAACCTTTTTCAATTCAAAATGTCAGAATTACTGTTGAGGTTAAAGCTTTATAGAGTAGCCCAAAGAAAGCCTTATTTTGGCTTAGAAAACATGCGAATTGAACCTGAAGAACAGCTCCGCCCCTTAGGAAGGGGGAGTCCTTGAGATATTTTGTCAGCCTGCAATACCCGATACGGGTCAATGCCTCTAAAAGGGGAGTCAATATGGGGCAGGTGACCAGGTGAGATATTTTGGTCCCCTGCATGGTGGTGGGGGTTGAAATGATAGCAGGAATTAATCAACTCTATTGCTGTGTTGTAGGTTTTTGAGTGCACACCCTCTGGTTAAAGCCGGGCATACACTGTGCGATTTTTTCAATCGTTGTACGCAGCTACAGCTCACAATGTATGATGAAACTACAGGGATTCATCGTGAGCATTAACCTTTTACCAAAAAAGTTTTGTCTGTTATTCAAGCTTCCTCTGGACGAGCAGTATTGGCCTTTTCTCACCCCTACAACCCGCAACAAGCAGCCAGAGTTTGTAAAACTATCCTAGGAGTGTGGAATCGTACATTAGATGAAGGCCTTAATGAGCTGCTACAGATTACTTAGGACAGTTTATTTCCCCTAATGACATCATAAGTAGAATGTGTTTTGAACTGAGCCTTTTGAACCCACAGTAGCTAAGAGATGGAAAAAGGGAGGTAGAGATGAAAGGATTTTTTTTCATTTTGAACCTCCTACACAGGCTTAAGGACACATAAATGATTGTTACAAACTGTTTATAAAGTGAATTTTGCATTATATGGGACCTTTAAAATGTTTTGCCAAAAAGGTCAGAGATCCCTGTAAAATTCTCTCTTTTTTTTCTCCTTATTGTTTGGAAAATATAATAAAAACTGATCTTATTCTTGAAATCACAAACTAACATTCTTAATACAGATATAGATTATTTTTACATGGATTATACTTTTTTTTGCTGCTTTTTTGTTTTTCAGGGTTTCATCCTCTGTGCTCTGTAAGCAAGGCAACATCTCCTGGTCTAAGAAAACAATTCATGCTTATAATCTTTTTCTCTATGGAAACAACAGAGGAGAAAATCAGATGGACGTCTGAAGAAAATTTATTGTTTTTCTCCTTTAGAGGAACCAAGAGACGCAGCAGGGAGCCTAGAGTACTAAAATTATTAATTATAAATCAGCCTAATCCAGGATCATAAAAAAATTGCCGTTGGGGATGAAGGTTAGAAAAACTTCTGTTTTACTAATGAGGAGGAAAAAAATAAAGACCAACATGAATCTAACAAATATATCCTACATTTCCAAAAGTTCTACCATTAAACAGGCTCTTCCAAAAGTATTTACTCCCCTTAAACTTGTCAGGACTTTTTAAATAGTCCAACACAATCAAGTGCATATGAAGTAAAAGGAAACTGTAATTTAAAGTTAATTTTAATCTTGGTACAAACACTGCAGGAAGGAAAGAGAAAAAATGGAGACGCTTAAACAGAATGAGTTTATAAAATATTCTAGTTTTTTCAATCATTAATCATCGTTGAAGTGAAAACCTTCCTTTTTGATCAAACTTATAGTTAGAGGGGCTCAGGATATATTTTGCTATCTGTATGGTTATGCTGCTATAGGCTTAGACTGCTGGAGGACATAGGAACCACTTTTCATCAGTCTGCTTCATCCTCTTTCTATTCTCCCATTCTGCAGTATTTGTTAGTTCAATCTCTAACTTTATGCTCTGCTTTTCTCATCATAGTAGCTTCATCTGGTCTCTTCCTGTTTGGCTGTGACTCCATCCTGGAGAGAAATATCAGCTGTGCTGCTGCCATCAATACCATTATTTATAGATGTTGGGGCTGGCCTGTTTTTCAGTGTAGTCCTGTTTCTCTGACTATCTGTGTGTGCTCTCTTCATCCTCTGAAATGGGAGCTGGGTCTGAGCTCGGCTGCCAGGCTGTCTGTTTCCTGGACGGGGCCGCCTGTGGAGCTGGTTGACAGTTACCTTTTGTATCTATGCTTCTTTTTCTATGTCTGCTTCTGTCTCCTTGAACCCCAGTCGGCCTCGGCAGATGGCCGCTCACACTAAGCCTGGTTCTGCTGGAGGTTTCTTTCTGTTAAAAGGGAGTTTTCCTCTCCACTGTCGCTACAAGCATACTTGGCGTGAGAGATCGCCTTTGAGTCAATGAGTCAATGAGATGACATGCGTTGTGAATTTGCGCTACATAAATAAATTCCAGTAAATTGAATTGAAAAAAGATTTTTTTACCAGTTATGACACAGAGGGCCTTTATCCATATGTTTAGCACTTTTTATAGATTGTTCTCGGGAAAATAATTTAAATATCACACAACCTGTTTTCCTTTACTTAATAGTTAGGCACTTCTTTGTGTTGATCCATCACTTCAGAGACCAAAATTTGAAATAAATATTTATACATTTTATATCCTTGAACAATGAACAAAAACTGTCAACTAATTTCTTCAAACTGAATAAAATTCTTACCTAGAATAATGCCTCAAAATCACTACTTATAGCAGTAATTGAGACAAAACCCTGCAAACTATAAATGTTTTTTAAAGAAAAAGTAGAATTTTAACAATCACATCCAATTCTTTCTTTATACACAAACAGTTATATAGATATACCATATGCAATTCATTTAAAATGTGCAATAGAGTTCTTTCTCTATATTACAAATGTTTGGTAATTTAGAAATTTGGTATTCTTTAGATTACTCAAAAAAATTACTTATACACGAATCAAATAATCTAATAAGAGTAATTAATAGGCGTAGCTCTATTGGAAAGTTCTTAAGAAAATTATTTCTGTGTTTCAATTCTCTTTTTTTAAATTTCAATTTATAAAATGTGTTCTTTGCTTGGAAAAATACTGCAACAAAATTATCTCCATATAAATGCCAATTTTTTAAATATATTAAACTGGATGCAGACATACTTCTCTGTCCTTGAGCTTCATGGCCAGTACCAGCTGGTTCCTGTGGTGAGCCAGCGCTTCTCTGTAGTTGCTTTTAGAGAACAGCGCAGAGCCAAGGTTCCCATGAGCACGGCATTCGCCCGACTGGTCACCTGTGACAGGAGCAAACCGTACGTTAGTCACTGCAGCGGTTTTCTTTTCCACACCATTCATCCTCTTAGTTTCTCCATACCTAGAGTCTTGGTAACTTCCAGGTCCTGCTGCATGTAAGCCATGCTTTTCTCCACATCTCCAAGGTTCCAATACGCTGAGCTCAGAGCAGAGAAGACCGATCCACGAAGCTTTAAAGAGCAAGTGCCGATCTTCAACCCTGCCTCCAGCGCTACAACCGAGGCCCCGTGGTGACCGTGTGTCAGCAGCTCCTGGCCGATGACAGACACAACCACGAACGGGCTCTTGTCCAGCTTCATCTTCTGCAGCTGCTGGTAGGTGGGCTCAAGCGTGTCTATAGGAGACAGGCACAAACATACAAACAAAATAAATAACTTATTCGGTTTCTGACATCACAACAATCAGCCATAGAACTAGTCAGGCATGTTTGGATGTTGTTTACTTGCTAAAACATTTCCAGAAGAGATTTCTCTGGGGTTTAGTGTCTCACTGTGCCTATATGATGCCTGAGGAAACTCAGCACATCATATCAGCTTTAACCCTGAAGCATGTCTTCTAAATATGACGTCTCATATGTACTCATTACATTCTACTCATCTGAATAAAATATTTTCAACATAACATTGGAGCAAAAATAATATCTACATATCAGATAAGCTTCCTGGGAAACAAGATCTGATAAAGAGCCTAAAGTCACGATCTAGAAACTTATCGATATCAAACTATATCAATATAATAATAGAAAAGACAAGCAGATTATTATTATTTTTAAATGCAAATTTTCACAACCTTTCTTAATTAAAGATGTAATGAGAGACAATTCCGACTTAGAATTCTCATATTTGTCTCTTTTTTTTTTTTTTTTTTTTTTTTTTTTTACAGTTCAGAGTCGACCAGAAGTAGGTCGAGGAAGAGGAAATACAGGTAGAACAAAATCTGATACGATTATCATCAGACCTGGTCCACATAAACTTTTTCCTTTATTGAAGCAAATTTTGTGAGTTTTGTAATGAAAATAAACATTTGTTGTCAAATATTTTCTGTGTGGGATTATGGTATAAGTGGCTTAAATGGTGCATTAATGTTTCAAGAACTATTGTGATGTTCTAGGTCAGAGGTCACGGATTAGCAGACCGCAGTGCCGATCCGGTCCCACCTGTTGGTTAATCTGGACCCTAGCTGATTTAAAACATTTATAAATTACTGCATGTTGTCCGACAGCAGTGTCTAACTTCACTTGCGCCGCTTCTCCTGTTAATACGGTAAAGCCCTCCGGAGTGTCCGGCAACAGGCTACACGTGATCCAAATGATCCAATGAGCTGCTGTCAGTCTGGGTCGCTGCTGCTGCCACTTTTAGACACAGCAGGCAAACCTGTGGCAAGTCGGGCAATGGGAAAGATGGAGAAGATGATGAGGAAAAGAGAGCAGAGAAAGTGTGGACTGCTGGAAGAACTGTGGTGAACTGGTGAAAGAAAAGTTAAATGGTGCTCAAAGATGACCCTGAACATTTAGAGGATGTTTGGTTCAACCTGCTGCTGTGAAGCAGGATTCTCCACCATTAACAGAATCAAAAATAAATATGGATCCAGGCTCAGAATGAGCTCCTTGATCTGTGCTTTAGAATGGCTTAGTCTCCATTCAAACCCAGGTTTAAAGCCTTGCAGGGCAGCATAAAGCCCACTGCTCTCATTAAGACAGAAAAAAAAGAAAAAACTGTTCTCTACTTCAAGAAACACTTTAGATTTTAAAAGGAAAAAATTTTCTATTTTTTCTTTATATTTTCCTTTTTTTTAAGTCAATGTATAACATGGATGCATTAAAACCTCATTTTATTTCAGTGTCAAATTCTGTTTAAGGTAAAAGACTATAATTAAAAATGTCTCCGGACCTTTACTCGTTGATGATTTTATTTATTCGGATCCCACTAATTTTTAATTGGTTACCTCTGGTCTAGACTGTGAGTTAAAACTACGTAATACAGAGTTTCTCGTTGTTTAATCCTATTTTAATGTACAATTGTTTTTTTTTTCCTGATAAATCATGCATGAAAAATGTAAAGAGGCTAATCTTCCAGTCAGGGTCGTTTATCTGCAGGTTTTATCTCCATTATGTTGTAGAAATTCCTTCTGCCAGTGATGATTGTTATCTGAAGACATCATGATCTAAAAAATCAGAGTAATGGGGTGCAGGAATGATAAATTGTGAGACGAAGAAACACCAAAATCAGATCTTCCAACCTTGATTGTCCTTATGGCAGTATAAACGCAGAGGGAGCCTGGTAGAAATTAAGTCAATAAATTATCCAATTTCAGAGGTAAAATTAAAAACAAATGTATAAAAAGTAAGGTTGACTTCTTTAGAGTAAAACATTCTTCACTGTTGCTGGCAAAAAACAAGCTTTGTACAGTATATGAATTTTAAAATTTTAAAAAGCACATTTAGTAGGTTAAAATTTGACAAAACAATTTTATTTTTTAAAAGATCAGCCACCCAAGAAAGGACCAACCACATACAGAGAGGATGTGCAGAACAACTGAGTTATCCAGGATTGACAGAGGAGGAACCAGAGGGATGTTCTCATTTTATTATTACTTATCTTATTCATTTATTCCTATTTTGGTCCATTGAATACGTTTAAAAACTTAATTTCCATCACATCTACCAAAAGCAAACATCAACAGAAAGGCTGTCTTGTGTCATGGAGAGTTTTTATAGAATCTACAGCTTTTTAGAAGGTCTGAATTGTTGAGCTGTTTTGTCAATTGTAAAAAAAAAAAAATTATAATAATCAGATAATAACTTAAGTTTTTGAATCCTTAGCGTATTACCAAATATTCATACACAGTGTAGTTTGCACAGGATTCGATTTTAGTGGTTCCTCTATAAGTGCCAGTAATATTTGCTATGTTGCTTGAACTGCATAGAATTATTAATAAACAAAGTTGTAAAATTCGTAGTTTAAAGTATATTTTAAGTTGCAAGTATTTTAGTAGGGCCCTTTCTGCTTTACTTCAGTTTTCTGAAAATCACCAGAATATTGAAAATAATGGATATTGTGAGAAAAATTAACCACATAACTACAGACCACTTATTGTTACTCAGTAACATTTACTGTGCTATAAAACTGTAACATTTTACAACTTTGTTTCAGTTAAATCCTCTGTAAACAACCTATAGCTGCTTCTATCCTCATCTAACTCTGACAAGCATCAAATTGGGCGGTATGTCAGAGCGGACTCAGGTTGCTTTTCGGTGGAGCTGGTCGGAGCTCGAAGCTTTCTTTGTGAAACGGGTTGTTGTATGATGACTTCATTCTCATAATATTACAACTTTTGGCGAACACCTTCATCCACCAGGCCATCAGAATGCTGAACTCCCTCCACCCCCTCCCCACACGGTCTGCTCCAGCCACCAGGCAGACAGGAAGCTAAGACTGCCCCTCCCTCTCTCTCTCTCTCACACACACACACACACACACACACACATACACTGTACCAGAGACTGCACCTTACCTGCACGACCTCAGCCTGGAACAAACTATTGCTGCTGTTTTTATTGCTTTTTATTGTAATGTTTATACTTCATATTTATATTTATCTTACCACTGTTACCTGTCATGTCCCGCACTTTATGTCAGTTTTTAAATGTCAATCTTGTTTATTTCTTGTATATTTGTATATTGCAGAGAGTAAACGTAATTTCATTTCCCTTGTATGTCTTGTACATATGTAGAAAATGACAATAAAAGCTGACTTGACTTGACTTATTTAAAAAAAAAAACAAAAAAAAGAAGCAAAAAACTGTAGCATGGCCCTAATACTCTGTTGTAGAAAACACGCTAAACAGATATATTTTAACAACTAATGAATGGAATTCACAAACTTTGTTTTGATCCCTACTCAAAGTCCATAATAGCTCTGCTTTCATTGCAGGCGAATCACCAAACATTATCTGGAGATTTGGTGCTACTGGTGCTTTTCTTGACGATGGCTGTAGACAGAGATGGCAAAAGTACTCACTTTCCGTACTTAAGTAAAAGTACAGATACTTGTGTTAAAAAATACTCTGGTAAAAGTGGAAGTACTGATTAAACTTCTTTACTCAGGTAAAAGTAACAAAGTACAGGCTTGTAAATTTACTTAAAGTATAAAAGTAAAAGTAGAAACCACTTTTTTCATGCCGTTGCCTACATTTTAAATGGATGTCTGCCAATAGGACTAGATCTCCGTTGTGTTCATTTTCAATCATCTCGTCGTCCATGCTACTATGCTAACGCCACCGCCACCAAGCTGCAATGATTTGCCGCGAATGAATACCGCCGAATCTGTCGATTCATCTTGTTGTGGTGCGTCAAATGCAACGTAGATTCCCATCCAATTAGATTGAATTTGGTATTGATGACATGAAAAATAATAACGGTAACTCCATTGAAATGATTCAAAACTAAAGTAACGAGACAATTTTTTAAAATGTAAGAAGTAGAAAGTACAGATATTTGTGTAAAAATGTAAGAAGTAGAAGTAAAAAGTCGCCATAAAAATAAGTAGTAAACTAAAGAAAAAATATGAGAAAAATCTACTTGAGTACAGTAACGAAGTATTTGTACTTCGTTACTTCCCATCTCTGGCTGTAGAGGCCTTGCAGAGACAAGGGTGGAACAGAACTAAGAAATAGCTGCTGCATCTCTAAAACTGCCGCTTTGTTTTTCACTCTTCACATGACTGACTCCACAGCTTTGATTCCTATCGTGCCGAGCTTGAATGATTTCTTGCTCAAAATCCGCCATTCCTCATATATGTTACCTGGTACTGATTTAAGCTGTGCAGAAAACTCTTGGCTGGATAGCCAATTTTCATTAAATTTACACTTCCCCATGTTGTCCAGATAAAAAGTTATTGGCGCATCACCCCAAGGTCTGTTTGCAACATGGTTTATATTGGTTCTGCTGTTAGGATGGAATTAAAAATGTTTCCAGCTAAGCCGTTTGGTAAACATGGTAAAAACATTATCGTGAATTATTTTAATTTTTTATATGAATTATACAAAATAAAGTTCTATTTATGACATGGTGACAATTTTAAGACCTATGAAACACTGATTTAATACAATAAATACCAGTTAAGGCCTTTAATTTAAGGAATTTAATGCCTTTTAAGACTTTTTATGGAACCCTGAACTAGCTGCTTCTGCTGCTTCTGCTGCCTGCGGTGTGAACGTAGCATTAGACATACTTAATCTTTTTTTAAAAACCCTTAAAAAAAGTCACGTGGAAGCCTGAGAAAAACCCTCCACCTCACGGTTGTTGGTCTGCAGCCCCCCCTCCACCCCCTCACAGTCCTTCGGCCTTCACTGTGGTCCCACCTGTTACTCTGCCTGCGGCTCATCAAGCGTTGCAATCCAGCAACACATGGAGGATCAGTATCTTTGAAGATTACAGCGGATGAAGTTCTGAGGATGGCTGCTACTGGGTGGCACAACAACCCCACCATCATGTATAACATCAGCAGTAGCCCCTTCTACTGTAGGATTCTGTTTCATGCCATTTGTCATAGCTGCTGCTAGAGGCTACATCGTACTCCCATTGACATCTAAAGTCTCTTTATGTTTCTGCTTTTCATGGCAAGGGTTTAACATTAGAAGAGCTGCATTTTTTTTTTTTGTCTTTTTGAAAATGTTTAACCGTGCATAAAGAGCAGAACTCCCTGTCCATTATGTTTGGTAAAAGAATACATGAAGAATGATCTTCAATGCTCATTAGGTTTATATGGAAGAAAAACAGTCTCAATAGAAATCTGCCATTTGTACAACAAATTTTAAATCCTGAATTTTCTTTTACACTGAATTTTTAAAAATGACTTTTTTTACACATTGTATACCTTACACTGAATTTATATCTGGTAAAAAATTGCCTACAAAGTATTCAGCTGCAAAAAAATCCAGCTGCTAAAAATTCAGCAGCAAAAAATTTGCCTGCAAAAAATTCAACTCCAAAAATTGTAACTGCAAATTTGTTGACCTTTTGGTTAACTGAAGCCAAAGCAAATCAGCACTCGATGCAGTGGAGCAGCATCTAGCCAATCAAATGAGCTCATTTAGTCACGTGACAAAACAGTTGGGCATAGCTTTGTTCCAGGCTGCAGGAAGCTTATGAGGAATTTTTCTTGTTAAATAGTTATGATTACAAAACATCATTTAGCTACTAATAGACATCTAGACATCTAATCACACTAGGTGAAGTAACTGATCACAGCTAGTGCAGCAACCCTGTCTGCCAAGGCTCTTGGTTTGATCCGGAAGAAGCAGCCATCAGCTCAATGGGTTGCACTGGGCTGCCATTTTACGGCGCCCAGGGGGCAGTATGGGTATTTTGCCAAGGGGCCGAGAGTGGCAGTCTGTGGGATTGGGGCTTGAACTCAGAACCTCTGGATCCCAAGCGCAATGCCCTAACCACTAGGCCGCCACTCCCCTGTTTTCCGCTCTTCCTATATTCTCTTGGCATGTGACTCTGGTAGCTATATGATTTTAGTTCTGCTTGATCTAACGGCTGCTTTAGACGGTTGACCATCATATTCTAATAAGTCTAAATGAATAAGTAGGGATCCAGCCCACTGCTTTCAACTGGTTCAGATCATATCGGACCAAACAATCTTTATGTGTCAAAATTGGCAACTCCGAATAATCTAGTTGTTCTCTATCCTACGGAGTCCCACAAGGCTTCATTCTAGGGCCCCTGCTCTTTTCTCTGTATTTGCTGCCACTCGGTTCCATAGTGAAAATACATTTATTTTATTTCCACATTTATACAGATGACTGCCAGACCTATTTGCCCCTAAAGCAGGGAGATGTTTTTTCAGTGAAGTCTTTATTTGACTGTTTAGATGACATTTAAGCTTGGCTGCCCCTGAACTTTTTACATTTTAAAAAGATGAAAATTGAGGCTATAGTGTTTTAAACTTAATCACCCCACTACTATAGACCTAGGACCCCTGACACCATATTTTAAGTCAACCGCCGTAAATTTGTGTTTTAAAAGCAAATTGGAGCAGTTGTCAGATGATGATAATGATGATTTTCTCTTTAAAGTCGTAGTGAAACGGCTGTTCCAACCGTTGCATTTCTGAATTCTCCTGAGTGGTGCCGGACTTTACATTGTTGTGGCGGAAGGTTCGCAAGCAAGTTTGGTTGTGGCCGATTTGTTGGAACCATCCTGCTAACCGGTTAGCAACTTAGTGCTAGTAGGTTCCCAATGGGAAATTCCATTGGGAGCAAGTAGCACTAAATTGGTGACTTAGAAACGACACTGTCAAGGAACGCTATGGACAGAGGAAACATGCAAGAGGAGGAGAGTTTAGTGTCGGAGGTCGTGGATGAGTCTCCTCCGTCATACATTTTTTTGCATGTTTTGTGTTTAAGCCAGAATGATTTGACATGGAGATATGACTTTCCTTGATCTCAAGGCTTCTTATCAAAATTGGGATGGATGTTTGATGTATTCAACCTTATATTTTCCTGATCTAAATTTTTTGGTGTTTTTTTTTAAAAGGACATATAAAGTAAAAAATTGACCTTTAAAACAAAAATAAAATATCATCTAATTTTTGGGAGGTTTTCAATATTCTCTTTAGATCTTTCCACGGGTATCCTTGTTCCAACAATAATTACAAACATTTACACACAGGAGGCAAGAAAAGATGTCCATTTCATCCAAATGTACTTTTTTTCTGTATCACCTCATTAATTTCCTCGCCACAGCATGCAGATTCTGGAAAAAAAAAAAAAAGGGGACTACAATTTCTTAAGCCCTAGAGACGCTGGATAAGTAAAATACACACAGAAATTCAGATTTCTCTGGGAATAACTGGGAATAGGCTGAGTTCTATATTGTGTGCCAGTCTCTTCTGTTACATCCAACAACTTTGGTTCGATTGCTTCTTTTTTTCCTTCTCCTCCATGCCTCTTTTTTCTCTCATCTAGCTGCTTCAAAGCTGAGGAGTTCTGCTGTCTCTTTGTGTGGTTTGAATCATTAGAGACATCTTTTTTTACACGTTTTTACATCTCTCTTCAACAGGAACTGAATAAAACAACAAAAGTAAGTGGCAACTTTTCCCACCATCTTTAATGTGGTTATATTGAATAACTTTCGTTGATGTATTTTATGTATTCATTATTTTCCTATACTGCTGGGATACAGTAACAGGGAACGCTGGTTAGAGGGTTACCAATCTGAAGAGATTACCTCTGAGTGGGGATTTCATGGCAGCCTCCACCATGCCGACGAGCAGCTGGAGACTTTTTGGGTCCTGGGCGAGGCCTGAGGCGAACGCTGCCAGGGCGTCGGCATGACGACCCAGGTACTGGAGGGCAACCCCTTGACGAAAGTAAGCCTGCAGAGCGAAAAAACAAATAGAAAAAAATCTTTATTATCATTAGAGAAACTATTAAAAAAGCTACACTTATTCTTACTGTAAGCTTTCAATTTGCATTATTGAGTAAAACATTTAATAAATGAAGCTAAAAAGTAGTATTTTTATTAAAAAGTTAATTATCCAAACTCATGGTTGTTGAACCATCATTGCTTTTTTGTTTCTGAAAAACAATTATATTAAAAAAAACTGTGGAAACAATGGATGGATGGATAGATGGATGGAAGAGTGGATGGATGGATGGATGGATGGATGAATGAATTAATTAATTAATTAATGGATGGGTGGATGGATAAATGGATGAATGAATGAATTAATTAATTAATGGATGGGTGGATGGATAAATGGATGGAAGAGTGGATGGATGGATGGCTGAGTGGATGGATGGATGGAAGTGTGGATGGATGGATGGATGAATGAATGAATTAATTAATTAATTAATGGATGGGTGGATGGATAAATGGATGGAAGAGTGGATGGGTGGATGGCTGAGTGGATGGATGGATGGATGGATGAGTGGATGAATGAATGAATGAATAAATGAATGAATGAATGGATGGATGATGGATGGATGAGTGGATGGATGGATAGATGGATGAGTGGATGGATCAGTGGATGGATGAATGAATGAATGAATTAATTAATTAATGGATGGGTGGATGGATAAATTGACGAATGAATGAATGAATTAATTAATGGATGGGTGGATGGATAAATGGATGGAAGAGTGGATGGATGGATGGAAGTGTGGATGGATGGATGAATGAATGAATTAATTAATTAATTAATGGATGGGTGGATGGATAAATGGATGGAAGAGTGGATGGATGGATGGATGGATGGATGGATGGATGAGTGGATGAATGAATGAATGAATAAATGAATGAATGGATGGATGATGGATGGATGAGTGGATGGATGGATGGATGGATGGATGAATGAATGAATGAATAAATGAATGGATGGATGATGGATGGATGAGTGGATGGATGGATAGATGGATGGATGAGTGGATGGATGGATGGATGGCTAGATGGATGGATGAGTGGATGGATGGATGGATAGATGGATGGATGAGTGGACGGATGGATGGATAGATGGATGGATGAGTGGATGGATCAGTGGATGGATGGATGGATAGATGGATGGATGAGTGGATGGATGGATGGATGAGTGGATGGATGGATGGATAGATGGATGGATGAGTGGATGGATGAGTGGATGGATTAATTAATTAATGGATGGATGGCTGAGTGGATGGATGAGTGGATGGATGGATGAGTGGATGGATGGATGGATGAGTGGATGGATGGATGGATAGATGGATGGATGAGTGGATGGATGAGTGGATGGATTAATTAATTAATGGATGGGTGGATGGATGGATGGCTGAGTGGATGGATGAGTGGATGGATGGATGGATAGATGGATGGATGAGTGGATGGATGGATGGATGGATGGATAGATGGATGGATGAGTGGATGGATCAGTGGATGGATGGATAGATGGATGGATGAGTGGATGGATGGATGGATGGATAGATGGATGGATGAGTGGACGGATGGATGGATAGATGGATGGATGAGTGGATGGATCAGTGGATGGATGGATGGATAGATGGATGGATGAGTGGATGGATGGATGGATGGATGAGTGGACGGATGGATGGATAGATGGATGGATGAGTGGATGGATGGATGGATGGATAGATGGATGGATGAGTGGATGGATAGATGGATGGATGAGTGGATGGATGGATGGATGAATGAATGAGTGGATGGATGGATGGATGGATGAATTAATGAATGAGTGGATGGATGAATGGATGGATGGATAGAAGGAAGGATGAATGGATGGACGGATGGGTGAATGGATGGGTGGATGAGTGGATGGATGGATGGATGGATGGATGAGTTACTCACTGCTGTTTTGACTAGACAGAGGTAGCGCTACAGGACCTAGCATACGGTCATCTAACTAGAAGCATTAACTACTGGGCAAAGTCTGTGTAACAACATGTTATTTAAATGAATTAAAACTAAACATCTAACAGTATTTTGACTGTATTGTATTTGCATCAAAAATAAATATTTCTCAATTTAAGTCATAACCACTAATCATGATCCCCTTAACTACTGATCTGACCATTAAACAGTTGCATAAATCAAGCTGTGTCCTAACTTTATTTCCTGTACACCAAGCAACTCTGGACAACATGAATTAATTGATCATTAATTTCGACAGCTGTTCTTGTTACTAAAATACAATTCAACCTGCTTATGTTCAGCATGAAAGCATCATTTTTGTTTGCAATCTGATGATAAAACAGTAACATAAAGCTAGCAGCATCCCTATGAAAGTATTAGTTGGTATCACAGCAGAGGTATTCAGCGATCTCTGCCTAAACTCTACTGATTAAACAGTCAATGCAGCGTTGTACACACGCAGGGGGTCAGCACTTCATTAGCAGAACTCACACATTTCTCAGCTAGATTAGAGACAATGAATCATGACATCGAATTCATGAGGAGGATAAAGCTGGCACACTCCTCCAACACGCTCCCCTGTGCTGACCTCACTGTAACTTCATTGTTTTGCCTCTGTCTTTGCATTCATTCCCTGTCATTTGTCTCTCTGCCCTCCCTGCTCTCATTTAACTTTATCTGTCATGACGCTGAGTGAATGAAGACAAAGAAGAGAGGAATTAGATTACATGTTTGCTCCTTTCGCTGCCTGCCACGTCTTCAGACAGTTATATTGAAACAAATGGAGTCGGGGGTCAGGTTTGACCTAAAGGGTGAAGCATTTGGTTCTCTGTGTGTTAGTGTTGATGCTGAATGTGAACAGGTCATGCCGTCATTTCACTTCTGAGTGGGATAAATAGTCAGGAATTACAGCTGAGGCCTGAAAGCATTACAAATTAGGATAAATTATTGAGAACTTTTTTTTTTTTTTTTAGGTTTTTTATACATTTAGGGGCCAGAGATGCCTTCTATATTTTAAGTTAAATCTTAAAATAGATTAACACACATACATACATGCGTATATATATATATATATATATATATATATATATATATATATACACATCAAGCCTTTGAGGCGCTAGTCTAGGTTTAATCTCAAGGCCTTGAGGAGCTAGTCTAGGTTTAATCTCAAGTCCTTGAGGAGCTAGCATAGGCTTAATCTCAAGCCTTTGAGGAGCTAGCCTAGGTTTAATCTCAAGCCCTTGAGGAGCTAGTATAGGTTTAATCTCAAGCATTTGAGGAGCTAGTCTAGGTTTAATCTCAAGCCCTTGAGGAGCTAGTCTAGGTTTAATCTTAAGTCCTTGAGGGGCTAGCATAGGTTTAATCTCAAGCCTTTGAGGAGCTAGCCTAGGTTTAATCTCAAGCCCTTGAGGAGCTAGTATAGGTTTAATCTCAAGCCTTTGAGGAGCTAGCCTAGGTTTAATCTCAAGCCCTTGAGGAGCTAGTCTAGGTTTAACCTCAAGCCCTTGAGGAGCTAGTTTAGGTTTAATCTCAAGTCCTTGAGGGGCTAGTCTAGGTTTAATCTGAAGTCCTTGAGGAGCTAGCATAGGTTTAATCTCAAGCCTTTGAGGAGCTAGCCTAGGTTTAATCTCAAGCCCTTGAGGAGCTAGTATAGGTTTAATCTCAAGCTCTTGAGGAGCTAGTATAGGTTTATTCTCAAGCTCTTGAGGAGCTAGTATAGGTTTAATCTCAAGCTCTTGAGGAGCTAGTCTAGGTTTAATCTCAAGCCCTTGAGGAGCTAGTCTAGGTTTAATCTCAAGCCTTTGAGGAGCTAGTCTAGGTTTAATCTCAAGCCCTTGAGGAGCTAGTATAGGTTTAATCTCAAGCCCTTGAGGAGCTAGTCTAGGTTTAATCTCAAGTCCTTGAGGTGCTAGTCTAGGTCTAATCCCAAGCCTTTGAGGGACTAGTCTACACTGCAAAAAATATAAATCTCAATAAGTTATTTTTTCTTAAAATAAGTGTGTTTTTCCTTGATTTGAGGAGATAAGTAAGACACTTTGCCAATGGAACAAGACAATTTCCTTTTAAAATAAGAAAAAACTATTTTATCGTCTTATTTCAAGTAAATATTATCTAACTATCTTATTTTAAGAGTGAAAATACTCATTCCATTGGCAAATCATCTTATTTACCTGCTCAAATTAAGGCTAAATATACTTAATTTAAGCCATTTTTTACTTATTTCTGGATTGTTTTTGCAGTGTAGGTTTAATCCCAAGTATTTGAGGGGCTAGTCTAGGTTTAATCCCAAGTATTTGAGGGGCTAGTCTAACCCAAGTTTATAGATGGACATCTTCTAGGCATCTCATTCCCCTGACAAAGACTGACAAACACACAGCAAATTGGAACTGAAAGTAAAGAACACCCAGATTTCATCGATGTGCTGGAGAGGGTTGCTTCGCAATTATATCCATATGTAATATCCTTTAAAATAACGGTAAATATGTGGCAACATAAGAGACCATGTGATGGTATCCAAGATTTATATGATAAAACGTTTTATAATCATTTTAAAAGAAAAAACAAACCATCTTTTACAGCAAGGATTTAATTTCAATGCAGCATTAGAGATACAGAATCTCACTTTGTCTGAGCCCCCGGCATCAATGTCAAGAGTCCATGCTGAGAAGAGAGAGACGGCAGCCTGCCCTCTGACCCTCATCCAAGCTGGAGAGGAAAGCAGCAGGGCTGGACTGGGATAGGGAGCCGAGTTGGTAGCTGTGGGGACATATGGGCATTCCACCTGTCTCCCTTACTCCACTTATCACTTCCCCTCAAATCTGTCTCCCTCACACTGATTTGTCTGCTGTGAATTTCACATATAGTCTATTCTTGATCTTCTTGGAGGGTGATTTCCACTGAACAAGGATGATTATATCCAAAGAGGAATATTATAATCACAGAACGTTTGCAATTATCTCCGCACGGCTGTGCGAGGGCGGATGTGAAGGCACAACGTGTAAGGTGGGGGATACGTGTGTTTGTGCAAGCCAATAGCTGTGCAGGTGTGTGTGTGTGTTTCTGTCTGAGCTTTTTACCCCTATGGGGGGTGTAAACATGCCAAAGCCAGACAGAGACTGACAGCAGGAAGAGTCTGCCTCCATCACCACCTCCAGCCTCCTGCACGCACATCCTGTCTATTTGCTAAGTCTGACTGTAATGCTTGTGGAACGCACACACGCAGTAGAGAGTACATCACCACCGCCGCCTCTTTAAGTGTCCGAAACCCCCTCTTCCTCTTCTTATTTTTTATTTTATGGTGCATCTCTCAGCAGTGCTCTGGAGCATCCCTGAAAATGCTTGTCAGATATCAGAGATTAGTCTGGGCTGCAGGTATCTCACACCGATTCCCCGTCGGCCTCTTAGACAGGTCCTTCAACATCAGCTGAAAGGTCTTTGTCCGTTACAGTGAAGAGATCAATGAAGAGACAGGGCTAATTTAGCTGCTGTGTACAGTACAGGAGCCTGTTTATATTAATGGCAGCACAGCATGTGTGTTTGTGTGTGTATTCATTTCTCTCTATGCACACAAAAGCAATCCAGGGAGCTCTTTGCAGCTCTGGTTAATAATCGATCAGATGACAATGTGAATGAGGCTGCCCACTGTGAAAATGAAGACGTGCTTCAGTCAACTGCTCCTCTGAGGTTTAGGGAGCTTTACAACTGTTCTGCTAAGTTTCAGTCTCATGGAGTTTCTTTCAGTCACAGCAGGGAGCTGCTTTCAGATGAAAACATTAAAAACTCTTCACTAGTTGCTCAGTATTAACTTTAGTACGCAGAAAATAAGCACAGTGCAGCGTTTAGCTACTTCAGAGGAAATGTATCCCACTAGTTAGCTAATGTTAACTTTGGATTTCGTTGTATAAATAATCATTTCCTAATGTTTTTTTTTTTTTTAAGCAACTTCTGCGCTTCCATTTATCTTTCTCCTCTATCGCCACTGTTAGATCAGTACCTGGTCTTAAAATCAGCTCTAATCTAAACATTTTTATTGTTTTCCTTTATGAATATCACCTAAATGTATCCGTAAAAGCGTGGCCCCAAGGTCCAAAAAAATTAGCGTGATGTGGTTTGTAGGGACGCAAACACAACAACAGTCATAGCCTGATGTTCAGTCCATAGCTTTTGTTAGACTTTGAGTGAAAGAAGAGAGGCAGAGAGGGATGCAGACGACAAGACTGTTGGATAATGTTTCCCACCCCATGCATGAAGCTGCAGAACTGGAGAGCTCCTTCAGTGACAGACTGCTGCACCCTAAATGCACTAGGGAGCATCATCACAGATCTTTCCTCCCAGCAGCTGGAAGACTCTATAACCATCACTGTTCCCAACAACCTCAATAAGTTGTTACATTCATGCTGATTTTGCACAGTTTCTATCTTAGTCAGTTAAATAACATGCTGCTCTCATTTTGCCCACCTCTGATGTTGCTGCTATTTTCAAATATTCATTACTGTAAAAATATCCATAGCTGGATATTGGTTATTTATTCTCCTGGTGCACAGTTTAATATTGTTAAAACACTTTACAGTACAGTATGTTATTATTTATCTTTGAACTCTTCACTATAATGTTATTCTTATACAGTTTTCTAAGGTCCATATTTGTGTGACAATTTTTTTCTATAATCTTTCGCTGCTGTAAACACCAGAATTTCCCATTGTGGGACAATAAAGGGATTTTCTATTCTATTCTATTCTAAGATCAAGCATCCTACTGTAAGTACAAAAGAGAAAGGGAAGTCAATGATAGTCAGACTGAAGTTACAAGCTCTAGTATAAGCGAACACTACTTAGCGCTAGCTGCCTGTAGTGTGCATATGATCAATAAAGCTACTAAGTTGATTAATGGCTTAAAATGATAATTATTATAATGTGGCATTGCCTTCCACCCAATCAGTGATGCTCTTCTAATGTCATGTTTTTGGCACAACTTGGTATCACATCACAGTGATGGAAAAGCATAGAAAGTGACATAAACAAACCAGTTTTTAAAAAACCACAACAAAACTAATAGTGAGGAAAGACTCCAAACCAGCAGGAGACGGGGAATCTCAGGAAGAGGAGGAAAACAGGAAGTACAGAGAAAGAGGAACAGAAAGGATCAGACTAGACAAATATAAAACAGGAGGCTCTTAATAAGAGACCAAAAACAACTAAATGCAGGAAACTTAATCATAAAACATTAAACAAAGTCCAACGGATATTACTCTACCCAAAGTCATTTTCTTTATAGGTACCATTAAGGTAAGGAGAAGAAGAGCCTAATAGCACCAAAACAGATACAGGTGAGGCTTGACAGCCTATGTTGACAGCCTAAAAATGACGAAGCGAGACGGTCAGTTTAATTTGGTTTAACTTTAGTGAAGAACGGTGAAGGAAAAAAGTAACATACAACGTGGGCCCGTCGGCTCGGCTCAACAACACACTTTTTTTTCCTGCTCCTAGAGCATCCTGGGTAATAGAGTCCACTTCAATACAACTACAAATAAATGCAGTCCCAAATTTAACCACAGTTAAAACACGAACTGTGTTATCAACATTAACATTAACTTATATTTTTAGCTCAGTAACTTATCATTCAAATGTTATGAAATAATAAGTCCTCAACAAATAAATTCACAACAGCCTATAAACAGGGAGGTGGCAGATTAAATCTATATATGTCTAAATCATAGATATATAAAAATGGATGATATGAACTCAATGAACATGTTCAACTAATGTATTAATATGAAATAAACACAGAGGAAATGCATTGTAAAAGTATGAATGACCCATAAATCTTTGTTTCCAGCTTTGTCCTGTTAACAAAGTTAGCATATTCCTGTGCAAACTCTAAGCCACCCAGGTCATTAATAAATTGATATATATATAGATTTTATACTTACTAATAAAAACATCTGTATATATATATATCTGTATATATTTCTTTTATATACATGTATATAAAACTTTTTATATTTTTTATTTGAAATGTATTTTTTATGTTAAATATTTTCACATAGTTAATATTTTTTATACATACAAACATATACATATATATGTATACATAATACATACATATATAAAATACATATATATATATATATTAATTTATTAAGAGAGATATCTATAACATTATATATATTGTCTATATCCATCTATCTACCTATATATATATAGAGAGAGAGATAGATAGATAGATAGATAGATAGATAGATAGATAGATAGATAGATAGATAGATATAAAAATTATAATATCTACGTAAATACCTACATTTTCTTTTTAGATTGAGTTTTACGATTTGCATTATTTTTGAATTAGAATCCACAATCAAATTTTTTTCACTTCTGAGGGGAAGGCTTTTGTGTAGAGTAGGGAGCAAAGACGCATTTCTATCCGTCTGCATAGACATTAGCAAAAATAATTATTTGACAAGGCTGGGTGTCTATACTAGGGAGAAAGGTGGAGAAAGTAAACTATAAAGCGTAATCTGAAAACAAGGAATTCATTGATCTCAATCTGAAAACAAAAATTTTTAAGAAAAACAAAGAATACAAAATCTGTAAAAACAAATAGAATTCAATATATTTTGAAAAAAAAAATTAATTTCAACAATACAAATATCGAAAATGGATTTGAAAGAAAAAGAAAAGACAAAATGTGAGAAAACAGCAAAAAGAAACTCCAAACCTTTTTCTGATTACAGCCTCTTTCAAAGTTTTATCTCAAGTGAAATTTTACAGACTGTGATCTTTGTATCCAACAATAATGAATGAAAATTCACTTCATGAAATACGTCTTTAATCTTTATAGCATAAAGACGTTTTCCAGTAAAATGAAACAGAATCACTCTGAGCTGAAAGCAAAACTTAGAGCAGAGAAAAATGACTAAAATCTACCAAGTATCTTAGAAGTCCAAGGCAACTTTAGCTAAATCAGATATTTCAGTCCGCAACAGAGAGCAGAGAGAATGAAATACTTTCTGACTTCTTCTTGTTTATGCAGCCTGCAAAGCATCAAGCCAACTAAACCTAGACACAGCGAGGAAAGTGTCAGAGCAAAGGATGCTCACCGGATGAACAGATGCTTCAATTACTGCTCGTAACTCACATTAATCGAGAGCAGATGGCGGCACAAATGGCGGCGGGGAGAGAGAGCACGGGTCTGAGTGAGAGACGCTCACAAAGAGAGACATGATAGAGATTGATGTCTTTGGAAATCAAGGAGCCTGCCTTAAAACATCCAGATGAGACCTTCACTCTTTATTCCGTAATGTATCAGTTATTAAGTTATATACATCTACCACTATGTCACTAGAAAACTCTTCATTCAAATACTATTCTGCTAAATGACCTAATTAATACAGTTTCTTCACCTTTTTCAAATATGGGTCAAACTAAGGTTGCTCAAACAGAACGTTTTACTCACTGTTTATATTGGGTCAGTGTGAATAATAAGTGTAAACAGATCAAGAACAGATATGGCCTCCTAAAGCCATATCAGAACTGATCAGAACTGTATTTGCAGCTGACAGTGGATCCTATACCAAACTGGAATCACACGTCTTTGTTTAAACTCATAACTTAAATGAAAATAAGTTATCAAATGATTAAAAAATTAAATTTTTGGTAGATTTCAAAATATTGTTTCAGGTGGAAAAAGGTCCAAACTGTGTAAGATGTCCATTTAACTAAGACACTGCAAAAATGATCTAGAATTAAGTCAACATTTCTGAAATTAAGTGTAATTACCCTTAGTTTGAGTAGATGAATAAGAGTATTTTTACTCTTAAAAAAATATAATTAGATAGTATGCACTTGAAATAAGACAATGCAATTGTGTTTTCTTATTTTAAATCTAAATTGTCTTACTACATCAGTTTCTGTCTCCTTGAACCCCAAAGTTGTTTTTTTTCTCCACTGTCGCTACCTGCTTGGTGGGACAAATTGCCTTCAAATCAATGAGTCAATGCAATCAACTGGTTCTGATTTTCCTTAGATAGAAAACTTTGAATGAATTTGACTGTATGATCTGGTGAACTGTAAAGTGCCTTCAGATGACGTGTTGTGAATTGGCGCTATAGAAATAAAATGAATTGAATTGAACTAAAGTAGGCAGACCGGGTAATGTTATTGATATGGGATTAAAAGGATAGGGTGCTATAGAGGATCACAGCCAGACTCTTAACCTGGGGGGGACGGTGAGATGGAGGAAAGTCAACAATAAGTGGGAAGCTGTCGGTTTTGGAAGGAGTCGATTTAATACCAATAAGGAGAACCTCAGTTTTACTACTGATTATTGAAGGAAGTTGTTGGTGAATCAGGCTTTTATTTGAGAATCTGTGAGGATTTGCTCCATTACTTTAAAATAAGGAGTAGCTTTTTTCTTATTTTTAAATGTAAATAATCATATTCCATTGATAAGTTGTCTTACCTACCTGCTAAAGAGATTTTTTCTTTTTTTCAAATTAACATTGCTATTTTTTTTCTGTGTGAGAAGAACTCATGACCATAGGTGAAGACGGGAATGTAGCCATACCAGGCTAAATAAATGCTTTACAATAAATCAGCTGTAGTTTCCAGAAGCTGTTTCATGTGCAAAGTACATCTCCATGAAACAGGGCAGAAAAATAAGATAACCTGTTAAAAATGCAAACAAAACAGTCCTGACCTGAAGTTTTTGCAGTGTCACCAATGTTTTTATCAAACTTTGTAGTGTGATTTTGTGCAGAGGCACAAGATGCTTAAAAAACATGACAACTAAACACACTGACTGTTTTTCTTTTTCCCTGAAAGAAAAAAGAAGCAATGAGAAATAAAAAACCAGAGAGAAACCAGATCTTCGAAATGCTTCCTCCACAAAAATACAGACACTGGAATTTGTTGGGTGTCCAGTTCTACGGAGTAAATATGTTCCATTATTGTTGCAATCAAAGAATAAAACCCCAAAGAACCAGACATTGGTTAATGTCATGATCTGCTGCGGTAGCCGGCCTTAATTACTCATGCCTTTCACCTGCTTCACTCTTTCCAGTTCCTATTTATCATCTCATCCGGTTTCCCTTATATTGGGCTCAGTTCCAGCTATCATGGCTGGATCATTAGATTTTTTCTGTTCAGTTCTGTTGATTCCAAGGTTCATGTCCTGGATTCTGGCGGCCAGAGGAAATAGGGTTTTCTGTCTGTCTCATCTCCTGCTGAGTCCTCAGGTTTTTTTGCGGATCAGTTTTTATTCCAGTAAGCCTGGCTCCAATAAGGAGACCAGTTTAAAGGTCCTGCTCAAGTTCTGATTCCACGTCCTGTCCCGACTACCCTCTTCTACGGAGCCTGCCCCTCTTCACCCGATCCTGTCTGCTCCTGTGTGTGTCCGCCTGGTCACGCTTCTGGACTCTGAACCGTAGCTCTAGGATGCCTGGAAGCCTGGATCCTTCCTGTTCTGTCTGTTCCTGCCTGTTCTGAATCCCTGTCCAGGACTTCCTGCAAGTCCTCCGGGTCTGCTGCACCGGGGACACTCTGTGACGCATGACGCGTCTGCTTTTAGTCCACCAGCTGGATTGTGCCCCTTTCCAGGGAGATGAACTGGACTGTTGGAGGTAAGTGACTCACTGAGATCATCATCTTCTGTGATTGGGCAGTGCTCTGGGGGGGCACCTCTTCGGCTCTTCACAACCACTTTTGAGCACTTTTCCTTTTGATAAACTTTACATGCACAAATGCACTTTCGCAAACAACTACAGGTGCTTGGTTACAGGTACTCAGAGATTCACTTCCATACAGAAAGCCCATATTTTTCCCTTCAGCTACCAGAGTATACATGTCAGATTAAATAATACTACTTATAGTTCAGCGATAGTATCTAGGTGTTACTATAATGTATCTCTCGTACCATGTCCGTTGGTTGTGCTGTTCTTTTTGCAGGTGAAGAAGCAGACAGTTTTATCAATATCTCCCTTTTATCTATTTCTTTCATCTTTTCTCCTTTTTTCCGGTTTTTCCTTTTCTTTTCTACTTACATTGCAGTGTCCATATAATCTGTAAAACTCCCTGCAAAATTAAAATAAAGGAATTTATATGCATAAGTCAAGCGGAACACTATGGCGATAGCCGTACTGCTCCTCTTGTGAAAGTAAAATCTGTTGGGCTCTTTTTGGCATCAGGACAATTATTATTACTGCCACATCGCCAGGCAGGAAACTGTAAAAAAAACTCAACAACAACAAAAAAATCAGCCAATCAGTTTGCAAATGTTGTTAAGCACTTTTTCCTACATGCCCATTGTGTTCTACCTACTAGCACTAAGTTGCTAACTGGTTAGCAAGATGCATCCAACAAACCGGCCACAACCAAACTTGCTTGCGAACCTTCCGCCACAACAATCCCGAACCCCTTGATAAATGACCAATCACATTCACTTTATTCACTCGTGTAAACTCGTGCACCACTTGGGAGAATTTGGGAGAAACGGTTGGAACAGCCGTTTCCCTACGACTTTAAAAAATCAAGAAGAAAAGCTTATTTTGAAGGATTCTAAAGTCATTGGGTTCGTCTAAATACAAAAAAAAATCATTAAAGACTTTTATCCAAAGCAAAAGGCCGTTGAGATGAAGTTTCAGCGTAACAAGCTGGTACGCTGGACCAATCTGGTGGGACTGGTTAGAGGAATCCTTTATGAAATTATAATTTATTTGGTAAAAATATGAAAGACATCAGGCAGAAAATGTGGAATGTATGAGAGGATGGCAACAGTTTGATGATTCCTCAAAGTATAAAACCATGATTACAGAGTTAGTGATGATAGTACAGGAAGAATTGATACAAACTTCTAGCGAAAAAAATTACACACATGTTCTATAATTCCTTCTAGGTTAATCTGCATGAATATTTATCATCGTTTCTGTGGGACATTCGCTAAGATGCAATAATTGAGTTGGAGTGGCTGTAAGCACCGTATCCACTGGGGCCAATAAAGATGTTACAGGACCAGCTGTGGACTCTCCAACAAAGAGCTACAGTCTGTTTTTCACATAGAGACACACACTAGGGTGTGACCAAGGTATGGAAAAAAGCTTTAAATCAGAAAAAAGCCACTGATTGCCATAAAACCCTCATTTTTTTTAAATGTCAATAATAAGTGAGCTCATTATTGATGAAAACATTGATTTTCATCCAGTGGGAAATAATCTTGTTAAGTATATTAATCAATATTTGGGTAAAATAATAAAGTAGAAAAAACATTTTAAATTCAGATTTTATCTAAATGCTTAATACAGAACAACAAAATCTATTGTGACTGAAAGGAGTAATTGCTTTGTGGAAATCTTCCACTTCCTCCCACATGGATGCAGCTGCTAGATCTGGCAGCTTGAACGCACCGTAATTAGAAAAATTCAGTTAGAGTATAATGTGAATTAAGATGATAGAGAGAGGAGTTCTATCAATACAATCTATATTATCTTGTAATAAAAGATAATTTTATCACAACTACATTAGAAGCGCAACAGGACATCAGACTGTAGTTATTTTTCACCTTCTAAACTTTAGCCCTAAGAGAGCATTATGGTGAAAAAACAATTAGAGAAAAAGACTGAATGAAAACAGAAAGGAAACTGATAATAGTGAGAATTATAATTGTTGAATATTGTTGATTTGATCATAAATACATTTGCTAGGTCTGAGAGTCATAACGTTCAGGATAATCTGAGAAAAGCTCATCATCTTACATTATAATTTTTTAGTGCTTGGGTTAAAAAATAACTGATCCTTATAAGATCCTCCTCTTATATGGGTCTCATTTAACCCTTTAAAGCAAAGTGTATCATATTTGATACCTGAGTTTTTGAAACGTCTGCATATCATTGTGATGTTTTGGTTCTTGAAACCCTGACTTACATAATCAGACACATGTAGTAGTTTAGTGAAAACATATAAAAGATTATATAGAAATGCATAATGTATCAAAACTGATCCAAATAAAAGATGTAATTTAACGTTTACAAAATGTATATTTTTATTTCATTTGTCAGAAAGTTCAATGACAATTCTAATTTCGGAAAATTAGAATATTCTGTCAATTATTTCATGGCTCAGGCTTTAAAGGGTTAAAGCCATAACAACTGGTAAGAATTGCACTGTCACTTTAAAAATCTGTTCATTTCTGTCCACTTTGATTTCAAATTCATGTTGGCTTCTGCTAATGGTGTTAGCACAAGCTAACATGAGGCATTCAAATTTGTTTATTTCGACAGATATCTATGTTTACACCTGTCAGCCATAGTATATATGTCAGGTATAATAGCTAGGGTTGCCAAGTCCCTGCAAAAAAAAGGGACACCTCATGTGCATTCCAGCTGACCTGATTGCCTTTACCCCTCATGGCATGGTGATTATTTTTTTAGCCCCCCAAATGATTTTTTTTAACTATTTGACTCAAATCTGCATTGAATTAGATGCATATTTGTGAGTGACATGAACACATGGAAAACAAATTATTCTCCAGCAATTCACTTTAATACAAAATAACAAACTTTGCTGAATAAAATAATTATCTTGAACATAAGCCTGTCCTGCTTAACTTCAAACTGTAAAAATGAATATAAAACCATCAATAAATAGTGCAGGTTTTTGGTGCAACAGCAAACTTGTGCAAACTTGTAAACATATTTGTGCCTTAAATGCAATGACTATAGGCCACAGTTGTAAAACAGAAAAAAAAATCCTTAACTCAATGCCACATTATGTGGCTATAGTCTATTTTTTCCACTTGTATTTCCTCTGAGCTCTTGCAGCAGTGAGGAGTTGTATGACTTTGAGTGCTCCCGCTATCTTCGCCATGAGCAACACTTGGCTCGACCAATAGGATTTTGCTCTTCTTTTTCCATTAGCTTTTTACTGACTATTTTTTACTCTCAACGTATTACAGGACAAAATGCGTTCATTTTCCACTAAATACGGGACAGGAACTTCTATTTCTAAATTCGTGAATGATTCTGTTTTTCAAAAGGACGTTTGTCAGCCCTCATAACAGCTCAAAAATACTTTAAGGCATTAACACAGTGTTTCACTGCGTAAATTTAAAATATAATGAAAAACAACTCTTCTTGTGTTTACACTGTGTTTATTTAGGACATAAAGTACTGTAGAGGAGTGTGAAAAAACAGAAGTTGGTGTGTTGATTGTCTCTTAGCTCAGGGGTTAAAAGGTCAAAGAGGGGCTGCTGATGTCAGAGCTGCTACAGCAGAGGGCATCTATTAACTTCTCTTTGAAATGTGATGTCTGGAGGTCAATGAAGAGCAGCAGCTGACGTTTATGCTTTCGCTTTTTATCTGTCTCAAAGTGCTCCAACCTTAACTTCACTGCAGCTGTTTCTACACCTGATCCCTGGGCCTCCAGAAAACACTATTCACGGCTTGAGTAAAAAAAAACAACAACATGTGGGCCACAAGTGTTACTTTCCACTAAGTGCATTTTAAGTCTGCGAGGATAAGCAGAGTGGAACGTCTAGGGACTGCAAAACAAAAAAAACAAAAAGGCGTTCTCGCCGTTCTGTACCTCAGCAGTCTCTAGCTGCCCCAAAGCTATTCCCTCTTTTATTTTCCTTCTCTCCTGTTTTATCTTTAGGCGCAGAAGTCTGGTCATTCCCTAGATGCTCTTACTGTATATGAAAACACTCCCAGGCGCCATCACCCCACCTCCCTCTCTACCACATGCACACATGCAACCACACTTGCATATCAGCACTTGAATGGAAAAATTAGAGGGGATTTGGGGAGGGAGTACAAGTGGCCTTCTGATCCTGTTAACTGCTTTACAGCAGAGGTCTACCTATGCTGGGTAATTAGGCTGTCAGTCAAAGGGAGGCCTCTGGATTTCTGTATTTGGTTGTACAGCAGGGTGTGTTTAATTGCCCTCCTGAACTTTGCTAAAAAGAAGCATTTATACCCGCTGGGACCAGAATGGAGATTTAATATTCAAACATCTGCACTGCAAAAACTGTGACTATACTATAGTAATACGTACAAAATGAATACTAATAGCCTTTGCAAAAACAAAAAGACTGTGTGGTTTTGTATGTTAATTTATGTAGATTTCACTTATTTACCAATTGCTCTTTATTTTTAAATAAATATCAGCAGAAATGTACTAAGTAGAATTTAGTAAAATTAATTTAATATATTCTTATAATCATCAAAAAATCAGTTAATTATAAGAAATGGGATTTAACTAGGATTTAATCCACGCATGCGTCCATATGTTGCCACAGCCGATAAACTTAAAGCTATCGGCTGTAGCTTATTCAAGGCTAATTTGGTCATTTTCATGAAATAAACAAGAGAATTTTGTTGAGGATGTTTCCATTAGGCTTGCCCCGATCCGATCCACGTATTGGATCGGGACGCCGATATTGGCAAAAAAATGCGTATCGGCAAAGCATGTAAAATGCCGATCCAGACTGCTGATCCAGTTTTTAAAAAAAAATCCGGTCCGTATTTTCCAGTTTTGCCGATTGAAACGATCCATTCCACTATTAGGGGCCAGTGTTTCCCTGTTTTGCAGTTTTATTAAAACTTACAGTAATACTTGCACCTTTAACTGTTTACGGTTTTACTGTTCACTGTGCAATTTCAGATTGCTATTCATAATTTTGTCCAGTTTGTGTTTATCTCTTAATAAACAGGTAAGTTTGTTGTTACCAAGCATTGTGTTTTATTCAATCTCACCTAATTTAGCTGGCTAGATGTTATCAAGAGTACTAAAACCCTTTTCAACATGAGTCTTACAACTAAGGCTAAATACTTTAACTTAAACTTAAATACATGCTCGGATAGGCTGGTATCGGCCAGTATCGGTATCGGATCGGAAGTCCAAAAACAATATCGGTATCGGAAGTGCAAATACCTGGATCGGGACATCTCTAGTTTCCATCATTTTTAGATGTGTCCAATTCTTGCAAGAGGTCGGTGTGATTAAGCTAAATTGTTCAAGTTTAAATCCTAAAAGCTGAAACTTATGGAAAAACATCAGGTTTGATGCTCTTTCAGCTTAAAGGAACTAAGAAGAGCCAGATTTCATTTTACTGGATATGTTTTAGTTCTAAGATCATTTCACAAAGATGAATTCTTCATAAAGTGAACCACATTGTGGACAACAGTGAGGATCCTCTTAGGAGGATTGTTAAACATCAACAGAATGTCTTCAGTCAGAGGCTTCATCTGAACCGGAAAAAGACAGACCACTACAGAAAATCCTTCTAGCCATGCTCGGACTGGTATTCTATGATACTGGGCACCTGCCCAGTGGGCCGGTCCTAATTTCAGCGTGCGAGAGCCGGCCCTCCTTAAATCATACCGACCCCAACACTTACTCTCCGGCCAAAGCTACTACCTGTGACAGTACGTAAATAACTCAAGGAGCTCAAGAAGTAATACATTGTTAACTACCTAAATGATGCATGCAGTATATATAGCTCTTCCTTGTCATGCACATCCTTATGACGGTTGGTGTAATTTTGGTGTAAAATCTTTGCAACAAACTAAATTAAACTATGATGTTCCTCTTATATTTGTCGAATTTTTGTTTGAATATTTTGCAAAAATATGTTGTGGTGCATGATGGGGTTTTGCATTTAAAGGCTAACGCTTACCGCCTTACGTGCATTGTTGCCAGGTGGTCACTGTTGCGTCCGTGTTAAAGATGTTAATAGAAGTCTTGGTGATGGTTGTCTTGTGATGCTTGAAGATAGATTGGTTAATACACAGTGTGTATTCGTATTGTGTTTCACATTTGAGACGCACATGTTTGACTGTGCTTCTATGTTTTTTTTTCAAGGGGGGGGGGGTCCATAAGCAGGCCGATGTATATGGAAAAATGCCGAAAATCGTTCCCAGTCTGAACCTGCTTCCTGCCTACAGCTAACAATACCTAGCAGAACTGGTAGAAAAACTGCCAAAGATTTAATACAACATTTAATGAAACTTTAGGATAAATAAATATTCTTGGATAGAATTACGTTTACTTAATAAAAGCGGGCTGCACAGTGCTACACACTGTTCATGCCCTGCAGCAGCAATGTCCTAGGGTCAATTCCTGGCCACGGGTTTGTCTGCATGTTCTCCCCATGCATGCCTGGGTTCTCTCTGGGTACTCAGGCTTTGTCCCACAGGACGGTTAGGTTACAGGGAGATGAAATGTGCTAAAATGGAATTGAAATTACCCTTAAGCAGTGGCAGGCACCGCATATGGTACCTAGACCTACAGCGGGCAGCCCTCAACTGATGTGTATTAGCCAGGGGTGGAACGGTTCACAAAATCCACGGTTCGGTTCACGGTTTTGTGGTCACGATTTTTGGTTCGGTATATGTTGATTGTTAGCCTGACATGTTGGTCGTGTCGCTGTTAGTATAAACAAAACGTGTTGCACAATGCTTGCACACTGTTTTTATCCACAACTTTCTTTCCGCCGTCATCGTAGGTCACTCTACAGTAAATGCAAAGTGGTCCCATACAGCAGACCTATAAAGTGCTGCTGGCGCGTCTTCCAACTCCTGTTCCTTCCCACTCGCGTTAACCACACAATTCTCCACAATAACTGATTTTTTTCTGCAACACCCGGCTAAGCTGCTTCGCTTCTTCTTCTTATTGTTTACTACTGGTGGTTGGCTTTGGTCGCAGTACCGCCACCTTCTGCTCTGGAGTGTAAACGCTTCGCCTATGAGAAAAAGAGGCAGCGCATGAGACAGTCGAACCGAACGGTTCAGACGGTTTTCATAAACCGTTTTATCCCTAATATATATATATATATATATATATATATATATATATATATATATATATATATATATAGCAACAATTGCCAAGGTGTTAATCTCACCACTTTCACATTTTAATAAATGAGACCACCAATAGTATTCAGAAATGAAATGTAACAAGCACAGGTATAACTGAGAGAAAGGAACTGAGGGGGAATTCAGAGATCAATTAGCAAGAACCTTTATAACCACAGCTCTGCCACATGTACATCATCAGTAGCTGTTCAGATTTAATATGCATCTTATTACCAGATAAAATAGTGCATAAAGCCTGAAAATAAAATATATCACACTCACCAGCGATGCAAGTTATTTATAAACAAAATCAATCCTTCTGTTGTCTGTGAATGAAGTCTTAGTATCTCCATCTAGTATCAGCCATTGAGGCCAGAAAACCTTTTTAACAAAAGCGAATCTATTATGCAGTGTCAATACCCAGTCCACCCCCAAAGCACGATCCGTCCTGCGCATGGACATAAGATCCAGGTCGCTGATAACTATGGAATAACGGTACTGATAATACTTATGTGTATACTTAAAACATTAAGAATGCTAAAGTACATCATGTACAAGAAGTACAACACGTGATAAAGGTTCAGGATATGGCACCAGTTCCATAAATTGGCCAAGAAGAAACAATTATGCAATTCTTAGTCGTATATGATCACACATCACACACGGAAAAGTAGTGACTGTGTACCTTGTATGGAACCATTGGTGACTGCGCACCACCACATGGACTTCATATGGGGCCCACCCACATTGTTGTGTCGTTAAGCCATTGCCAACCGCTGCCAACAACCGACCTGAAATGTGCCCCCATACATAAACACTTCTTCAATCTTCACCTTCACTAGACATGGATATACTTTAGTATATTAGCACAACAAGCCATGGGGCTACATTGAGCTTCACAGTCTGCCCCAACCACCCCTCCACCCACACTCTCTCCATTCATCTCAATCTTTACTTACTGTAGCAGCAACATCCACCTCTCTTGCTCAAAATCTTTGAAAGAACGTGTTTATTTTAGGAAGCTTTTCCATAACTCTTTCCTTTTTCTTTTCTGGAATCCATTTAAGTTCCTCTTTTTGGTATCCATCGTCGGTAACGCATTGTACGTAACGGTTATGGTTTTAATCTATGTAGTGTAAAAAATAAAATACTCAAATACGTCATTCTTTTAAGATGTTTATTGCGATTTGAAACATATATGAGTGTATTTTTTACCAACCGTCTAATGAACTATACAGTTATTAACATAGGATGCACCACTGTCTGCTTTGTTATTGGTGTCGGGTTTAAACGGCTCACCATCATGTTGAAATCTGCCACATGTTGCGGTATAAACACGGTACGGTGCGGTCAGTCACTTCAGCATCAGTTGGGTTTAAGAGGAATTATTTGCACCATTACATCTGAAAGGGGCCCTACCAGATGTTAGTGGTGGGGCCCCTAAGAGGTCGTGGGCCCGTAAGCAACTGCAGTCTCTGCTTACCGATATTTACGCCATTGCTAGTGTGTCTGATTGATTTTAGGTCAGCAGTGAAGGCCTTGAAGGCCCTGACCGCTGCACTTAAAGGTATAATAGAGGATGTTCTTTTTCACGGTGGATCATCTAAATAATTGTCAATCATTCTGCTGGTATGTTTACATAAGGTGAGTCTGACATAGTGGAAAATTGCAAATCTTCTTTTTGTAAGTAAGCTTGTATGAGCGATGCAAACAGCAACTTTAAAACGAGCGTGCACGAGGAGAAAGGGGCTCGTGCACGCTCTCACACGTTTAACAGGCATTCTCTTTTTTTAGTGGAGAGGTCTTTTAAAAAATCTGCAAAAATCCTCCACTATACTTCAAAGTTGCATTCATTTCTCTATTATATAACAAATGTCTCTATACTTGGTAAAACTGTGCTTCAGGTTCATCTTATTTTGGATTTTTTCAGACAGTCGGCTCTGCTTCAAAAGAAAATCGAAAATAAAACTTAAAATCAGATCCTTTGTAATATTTCAAGTGGAATGATTAAACAAAGGCTGGGTTTGGAATCCTACTGAGGCAAAGGGACTTTTCATTCCCCCTACTTTAAGCCTAAGGCCTTCTTATCTTGTGCACCCTCTACCCTTCACAGCGAGCGGTGTCAGGGCTCTGTGGACTGCTCCCTTCTTTATACTCAAGGAGAGGACAGGAGGGGAGCAGACAGAGCAGCAAAGAGACTCAAATAGGCTCCAGGGATGGTGCTTCCCACTACGTGATCAGAACTCTGTCCTAATAGTTCCCTGCAAAGTTAATTAGACCGACTCTGTCTGAAACCCAGCCAGATCAAGCTCGGCAAAAAAAAAAGAAGTAAAAATCACATTAAAGGCAGAGAAGAACACTCAGTTGTTAATGTACCATATCCCCTCTGATCTTGGGAGCAAACTCCCGCCGTTCAGTCGACTGCACACAGGCTCACTATATGTGCGACTGCTGCGTGTACATTTCTGTATTTTTTCCCTCGGGTAGCCGATTCACCCACAGCTCTTTTTACAGCCTGACTAATCCAGTTAAAGGATTATCTGTTTTAAACATGACGGATAATAGTGGAAGAAAAGAAACGTATGTGGCGTTACATTACGAGCTTAGTGCCCATATTATTTGATTATTTTATTATTTATTCTACAAAAAGAAAAATAAAACTCTAAGGGAAAAAAATGGAACAAGTTTCAATATATAGACTGATTTATATGGAACCTATTTGGTGTTTTATAGGAAAAATACTTGCAAGCCCAGGAGGTATCAGTTTATCCTGGATTACATATATATTTAAATAAATTTTATTTAGTATGCCTGCTTTTTAAAACCAGTACTGAATTGAAGTAACTGATCAGCAACATATTAAAGCTTGACTTTAACTGAGCTGTTTAATTAAGCCTTTAACCTGATCAACCAACCTCATGTCAAAGACCACAGGCAACTTTTTTTTTTTTTACACTCTCAGTGAAGTTAACAAATTAATGTTAAAGCTCACGCTTTGTACAGACAGAAAGGAATAATATGAGACACAAGCATGTTGGCTGCGATTAAATAAGCTGTCTCCTTTTTCCTGGATACTGTAGTATGGAGTGAAATTTGTTCCATTATTATTGGAGGCAAAAAAAAAAAAAAGTTTGGAAAATGAAATTATAATGTAATCCAGATATTTTACTTTTTAATCTAGAAAGGGGTTTGGATATCAATTTAACTGTTTTCATTAATTTTTTTTTTTCAAGCTTTACATTTTTTTATAATTTTATATTTTAGATTTTTTTTTATCGAATTTCTCTCTTTTTTAAGATTTTGTTTTATAATTTATACATTTTTTCACAAATTATGATTTACAGGAGCTTTAAGTTAAGATCAAGATTACACACATTTTCAACAACCTTCAAATACAACTCCTGCATCTGGCAGCGTTAGCATGCCTGTGTCCGTCAGCGAGTCGTTTTCATACGTTTTAATACACAGTAGCATAAATGTATGTTTTTTTTTTTTTTTTTTTGACAATACTGAAGACATTCGTTCCAATTGTAGCGCGCACATTTAGTTAACTTTTGTATATTTAATTTTTTCAAATGCTTGATATACACTCACCGGTCACTTTATTAGGTACACCTGTCCAACTGCTCGTTAACACTTAATTTCTAAGCAGCCAATCACATGGCGGCAACTCAGTGCATTTAGGCATGTAGACATGGTCAAGACAATCTCCTGCAGTTCAAACCGAGCATCAGTATGGGGAAGAAAGGTGATTTGAGTGACTTTGAACGTGGCATGATTGTTGGTGCCAGAAGGGCTGGTCTGAGTATTTCAGAAACTGCTGATCTACTGGGATTTTCACGCACGACCATCTCTAGGGTTTACAGAGAATGGTCCGAAAAAGAAAAAACATCCAGTGAGCGGCAGTTCTGGGGGCGGAAATGCCTTGTTGATGCCAGAGGTCAGAGGAGAATGGCCAGACTGGTTCGAGCTGATAGAAGGGCAACAGTGACTCAAATAACCACCCGTTACAACCAAGGTGGGCAGAAGAGCATCTCTGAACGCACAGTACGTCGAACTTTGAGGCAGATGGGCTACAGCAGCAGAAGACCACACCGGGTGCCACTCCTTTCAGCTAAGAACAGGAAACTGAGGCTACAATTTGCACAAACTCATCGAAATTGGATAATAGAAGATTGGAAAAACGTTGCCTGGTCTGATGAGTCTCGATTTCTGCTGCGACATTCGGATTGTAGGGTCAGAATTTGGCACCTACAACATGAAAGCATGGATCCATCCTGCCTAGTATCAACGGTTCAGGCTGGTGGTGGTGGTGTCATGGTGTGGGGAATATTTTCTTGGCACTCTTTGGGCCCCTTGGTACCAATTGATCATCGTTGCAACGCCACAGCCTGCCTGAGTATTGTTGCTGACCATGTCCATCCCTTTATGACCACAATGTACCCAACTTCTGATGGCTACTTTCAGCAGGATAATGCGCAATGTCATTAAGCTGGAATCATCTCAGACTGGTTTCTTGAACATGACAATGAGTTCACTGTACTCAAATGGCCTCCACAGTCACCAGATCTCAATCCAATAGAGCATCTTTGGGATGTGGTGGAATGGGAGATTCGCATCGTGGATGTGCAGCTGACAAATCTGCGGCAACTGTGTGATGCCATCATGTCAATATGGACCAAACTCCCTGAGGAACGCTTCCAGCACCTTGTTGAATCTATGCCACGAAGAATTGAGGCAGTTCTGAAGGCAAAAGGGGGTCCAACCCGTTACTAGCATGGGGTACCTAATAAAGTGGCCAGTGAGTGTATATTGTGCTTTCTATTCTGGTGTTGTGGAAGTGCCATCAACTGGGAGAATGTGGCTGATATAATCATGGACTGATTGGGTGATACCATCTAGAGTTCCACTATGGGGGAAGACCATGGACTCAACATTTTAAATATGTTGCATAATTTTTTCTTCTTGATTTGCTCATTTTGTTAATTTGTTTAATGACTCTAATTTAAGTTTAATCCTTAAGCTAACTGTTTAGTTATTTTTGTTAAATTGGTGTAGATGTTCTCCCTACCTCTTCCTCAGTGTGTCAGTCTGGTCTGATCAGACAGTATTTAAGTCACCTTTGTTTGCTGTGGGTCAGTTTTGTTTGTTCAGTTAGTTTGAGGTTTCATATGTTTGAGCTTGATATTTTTTGCCCTTAGTTAGTCTCTTCATTTGACCTCTTTTAAGGGCCCTGAAATCTTTGTTCAGATTATTGATACTTTGGGGAAATAAAACCCAGTTTTCTGTCCTCATGCTTGGCCGGCTCGGTCCCTCACAGTTAGCATAAGAGGTGGTCATAATGTGATGCCTTAATACTGTATATTCTATTCTATCTAGCTGGATTACAAGGAGTCAACAACAAAACAAACAGAGTTTGACTAAATTAAGTTAATTCTGATGCCATATTAAGTAGATATTAAGCTTCATTTTAGAAAAAAAAAATAATTAAACTAATTTCTGCTATTTTCACTGATGGTTGACAGGAAGCATAATCCCGTTAGAGAAAATGTTTCTCTTTCAAAATATTTGCTCATCAATTCCTCTGTTAATCCGAACATTTTTATCATTAAAAGCTGAATTTCTCTACAGCGGATCATTCAGGTAAAGCAGCGGGGAGGTAAACATTCTGCTGCTGGTGTCACATGCAATAATTACTAATGGCACTAGTCCAAAAGGGCAATTAATTTTCTGAGATAGTGCCCCCAGCTTTTTCCCTCTCTGCCTCCATGTTTCCATCTCTGGCTTGTTTTCTCTCATTAACGCCCTGGGCTCATCAGTAACCATGGCCCACTTTCAGATCAATTTAGACGAGCTGCGTCTGTATGAGCAAGGCAATGAATTGAGATGTCACGCCCATTGTCTGCCCATTACAATTCAATTTGGGAAAAGAAACGCTCTGAAATGTGATTATAGGCAATAGATGGGCTGAGTGTTTGTGTGTCTGCATGAAAAGGAGAAAAGCCAAAACTCTAAAGGAGCAAACATGAGGAGCTTTTCCATGTTTTGAGCCTTTCAATCAGCGCACTCATATTCTGAAGTGACTTTTCTGTATTCTCTAAAGACTTACAGCAGTCAGTTGAGTTAGCTTTTGTTATACAGCCTTAGATTTGTCCATTTCCACTGAGTACATCAGGCTACAACACAAACATACACACATAGGGCCGTGTTTCATGTTTCACAAAGAAACAACAGGGTGACTCAGAGAAAAAAGACAATTTCAAAAGCTGTGTCATATTTATGTGAACCTGACCTATTTTTATTAGCTTTTTTAATGAATTATTTACAGCCTTTCACCCCCTCTGGTTTCCCACTCACAGGTTCAGGGTGAGTCTTTGTGTTCAAAGGAATACGACTAAAATAAGAGGCAAATACGCAGATAAAGCCAATTTTATTTTCAGCTGCGGTTTTATCGCCATAGCAACTATGAACTGTATTCTAAGCAATGCAAAAACGATCTAGAAATAGTTAAAACATTCTTAAATTAAGTGTATGATTTGCCAATTGAATGAGATTTTTTACTCTTAAAATGAGATAATTAGATAATATGCACTTGAAATAAAACAAAACTAATAAATACATTAAATGTAAACTGTCTTGTTCTGTTGGCAAAGTTTCTCACTTACCTCCTCAACTCAAGAAAAAATAGACTTATTTTAAAGTCGTTGGAAAGTCATATTTAGATGTCAAATCATTCTGGCTTAAACATGCATAATGTACTCTTTATCAGACCATATTGTCCCAAAATGTAGAAAATTTCTATTTAAAAAAAAAAAATCTGTCTTAAAATTGTGTTTTTTTTTTCCGTTATCTTCTGCAGGCCAGTTAGTTATACGTCAGCCTGAACACCTAAATTCGGCAAATCATATATGAGCCGTCATCTGTCAATCAAATTTTTTCAGTCATAGCATCTTTGCAGCTAATATACGCAACGGTTGAAATAAGAATCATTTCCTTTCCTTTCCTATCCTATAAGTTCAATTGAAGAAACTCTGACTTACCTCACATCATCAGAAGCCGATCCGTCTCCGAAGCGAGCCAATCAACTTTGAACTACTCCACCACGAAGCCCAATCAGCGTCCTGCTTCCACTTTATAAACTCCCTCAAATCTCACCACAGCCGCTATCCTGCAATCACAATGTCGGATTTCGATCCAGACGACAATTCAATTTTCCCCGCTCGGAGGAACTCCCGTCTAGCCGCTCTCATCTCCTTCTTCCGCGTTACACTCCAAGGGTATATTGCCAGGCTCCGACCTAGACTCTGCTCAGATGTCTTAACGAGCCTCCCTCCTACCTCCTCGTGATTAATCTCCCTCGCCTTCCGCTTCAATCCGCTCCGATTCCTGGCCGCAAAAGTCATGCAAGTCCTCCGCTCCCCTCGCCAGGCGCAGAAGGCCTCCCGGATCTGTCCCAGCAGCAGTCACGCTACGCCCGCTCCTTCTCATCGTTTCGATGCAGCCTTGGACGTTCTTCAGCTTCCTGATTCATAGCAGCCTCCCGTCTAGTCCTTCTGGCGCTTAACAGCTCTCAGCCTCCCTCCGCTCCACCGGACTCTCTCACTCAATCCTTCGACGCTCCAACGTGGGAATCCCTGCACTGCCACGTCATCCCTGCCGCTGTCTGCTTAGACGGACCTCCCCCTCCCCTCATTCACATTAGGGAACGCCCGTCGGGCCAGCCTTAGGGTAAGACGTATTCAACCATGTTTTCATTCATAATTTTCTATCTATTTGAGTTTGCTCTTATGCTTCGTCTGCCTCTATCAGGCATACTTATATTAACACACATGCTGATATTTTCACTAGCCTCGTTCTAAATTATTCAGGGGAATATTTTATTTAGTCTCCTATTCTTCCCTCCCCTGAAGTCGATCAGCAGGTCGCATCAGCAGGTGACGTCACAGTTTTTCTTAAATCATCCGATTTCCGTCTACCAGAGATCTTTCTATTGGCCAATATTTTTTTTTTTTTTTTTGGCCGCATTCAGCATCTATCGTGATTACTCAGAGCTTCTGCAGGAGGGCCATCGATCAGTCTGTCCCCGCCGTGCACGCTTCATATATATCGTACCTCAGTCTTAGCAGCCCGTCATCTTACCACCCCTTATTATTACTTCTGATTATCGTTCTGTCTTCTTCTTCTTCTTCTTCAAAAAAAAAAAAAACACACAAAACTGATGTTCTCCATCAGTCATTTCTAAATGCCAATTGCGCTCTTGCTAGGTCAGCTAATTTGCCATGCGCTTATTTCTCAAGGCCGCGCTTTCATTCCCAGTTGCTTGATCCGGCAATTTCCGTCCCTCTCCTTGGTCAGATTACTGAACGTAGGCTGCCGTTCGGATCTCCTGGTCTGACTGCTTCTAATTGGAACAAATTTCTTTTCTATGTCGACATTATCTATCTCCTGCCATGCTTCAAAATTTTACGGATGCTGCATCCGTAGGTTTTGGGGGGTTCTTCAGGACAGGTGGTTCACGGGTTCATGGCCTCTTTTATTCACACCCATTATGCTTGTGTGAGGTCTAACCCTAGCTAGCTTGCATCGTGGGGCTTTGGGAAGGAATCGCGTCCGCCCACTGCGATAACTTCGTAGTAGTTGAAGCCACTAATAAGTCACTCCTCCTCCCAGTCTCTCATGCCTTCATCAGAAGCATCACTGGCAGCAGTCACGAACGTTTCATCATCTCGGCGCGTTATGTTCAGGCATTCAGCACTTTTATTCGCCCAAGCGTTACCCTACGTCCACTCATGGTTCTTCACCACCTCAGGATACTCTTAGAATCACGTGGCCTTCCCTCTAGTAGGTAATCTGGGCATTCGTTCTGGACCGAGCAGCTGCATTGCAGCTACTCGCGGGGTTCTGAGGCTTCCCTCAGCTCTGGGCCGATGGCTTACCAGCCTATACCTCATTCATCCGCCCAGAACTCTCACCATTATCTCAGCTCAGTGCTCTCTCTGCCTCTAGGTAACTCTATTACAAATACTGGTGGTGGTTCAACTCATTTTCATAATTTTCTGACCTAATCACGATTATCCTCTAACTCATTTTCTACTCCCACTCCTTATCAGTTATCTTCATTATTCCCTGCTTCATGCAGTCTTCCATGCTGTCTCCTTGCTATTCATGCTATCTTCATTCTGGCTCGCATTCATGCAATCTCACCTTTATGACAGGCATTTATATGCATTCTCCTGTGTCACGTTACGTCTGGTCTGTGTCTCCTCATGTTTGCTTGCATTTTCAATGCATCAATATGCACCATATCTGCGTCTCGTCATGTCTGTATCCCGTCATGTTATATGTTCTATATGGACTCATCCGCAAGATTCATTATCAGACTCATCCGCAAGATTCATTATCAGACTCATCCGCAAGATTCATTCCCCATGCATCACATGCTCCCTATCTGTGTCTCGTTGTGTCCCGTCATGCATCCCTTACGCCATTTTGCTTGCATTTTCAATGCATCAATATGCACCATGTCTGCGTCTCGTCATGTCCGTATCCCGTCATGTTATATGTTCTATATGGACTCATCCGCAAGATTCATTATCAGACTCATCCGCAAGATTCATTCCCCATGCATCACATGCTCCCTATCTGTGTCTCGTCGTCTCGTCATGCATCCCTACGCCATTTTGCTTGCATTTCCAATGCATCAATATGCACCATGTCTGCGTCTCGTCATGTCTGTATCCCGTCATGTTATATGTTCTATATGGACTCATCCGCAAGATTCATTATCAGACTCATCCGCAAGATTCATTATCAGACTCATCCGCAAGATTCATTCCCCATGCATCACATGCTCCCTATCTGTTTCTCGTCGTGTCTCGTCATGCATCTCTACGCCATTTTGCTTGCATTTCCAATGCATCAATATGCACCATGTCTGCGTCTCGTCATGTCTGTATCCCGTCATGTTATATGTTCTATATGGACTCATCCGCAAGATTCATTATCAGACTCATCCGCAAGATTCATCATCATCGTCATCATCATCATGGGATCATCATCGTCATCATCATCATGGGATCATCATCATCATCACCATCATGGGATCATCATCATCATCATCATCATCATGGGATCATCATCATCATCATCATCTTCATCATCATCATCATGGGATCATCATCATCATCATCATGGGATCATCATCATCATCATCATGGGTTCATCATCATCATGGGTTCAACATCATCATCATCATGGGTTCATCATCATCATGGGTTCATCATCATCATCATGGGTTCATCATCATCATCATCATCATGGGTTCATCATCATCATCATCATCATCATGGGTTCATCATCATCATCATCATCATCATGGGTTCATCATCATCATCATGGGTTCATCATCATCATCATGGGTTCATCATCGTCATCATCATCATGGGATCATCATCATCATCACCATCATGGGATCATCATCATCATCATCATCATCATGGGATCATCATCATCATCTTCATCATCATCATCATGGGATCATCATCATCATCATCATGGGTTCATCATCATCATGGGTTCATCATCATCATGGGTTCATCATCATCATCATCATGGGTTCATCATCATCATGGGTTCATCATCATCATCATCATCATCATCATCATGGGTTCATCATCATCATCATGGGTTCATCATCATCATCATCATCATGGGTTCATCATCATCATCATCATCATGGGTTCATCATCATCATCATCATCATCATCATGGGTTCATCATCATCATCATCATGGGTTCATCATCATCATCATGGGTTCATCATCATCATCATGGGTAAATCATCATCGGTAAGTTCTCGGCGTCAACCGTGGTCGCCATCCTCATCAACAACCTGGCTCGGTAAGTTGTTCGCAAACCTTCTCAGCATTTCATTACGCATTCTTTATTCTGTCCCTAGTGTATGCCCTACGAGCATACGGACTCTCCGGCCTCGACCTCGGCTTTTTGGGGGATCATCCCTATTCACATTCATCTACTCATGCATGTTAAAGCATAATTCAGCATGAATGTTCCTGCCGAGGTCTGAGCGCCAAAGACTATACTTTCTTATCAATAAATTCTTCTAATTATCTTTTCTCTCTGTATGAGTTTTTCAGATTGAAATGAAGCTCTAGCGAAAGTTCAATTGAAGAAACTCTGACTTACCTCACATCATCAGAAGCCGATCCGTCTCCGAAGCGAGCCAATCAACTTTGAACTACTCCACCACGAAGCCCAATCAGCGTCCTGCTTCCACTTTATAAACTCCCTAAAATCTCACCACAGCTGCTATCCTGCAATCACAATGTCGGATTTCGATCCAGACGACAATTCACCCACCTCCATCCCCTTCTCCGCCATCGCAGCCGAATCGTCCTCCATGACACGACTTCACCTCAACCTCATCAGAGAGTATTAATCCCAGTTGTCACCATCCCTCGTCTCATCGCATTGGTCCGGCAGAAGACCACCATGTTGAGCCCGGTTCTGCCAGAGGTTTCTTCCCAAAGGGGAGTTTTTCCTCTCCACTGTCGCTTCATGCTTGCTCATCATGGACACTTCACGGTACCTGCATCACCGAGCAGGACCTCTATATCCCGAGTCTGAGTGAAGCCCCGGCGTCAGCTCCCTCAGTCTTCTAGTCCCACAATTCTGCTCAGCAGATCACCTTGTCAACCAGCTCGGATTAAACCACCACCAGTTTCAGGCCCGGGGGGATCATCCCTATTCACATTCATCTACTCATGCATGTTAAAGCATAATTCAGCATGAATGTTCCTGCCGAGGTCTGAGCGCCAAAGACTATACTTTCTTATCAATAAATTCTTCTAATTATCTTTTCTCTCTGTGTGAGTTTTTCAGATTGAACTGCCATGTTCAAGAGGCGGGAGACATATTGAAAAAAACCCTTGAATAAAAACTTTTTCGATTTGTTTGTTAGTGAAGACACAAAAGGTGAATATTTTTGCTCTGAAGGGTCCATCTTTAAAGAGTCACATTGTCTCACACCAGCAGCTGTGGGTCAGATCCAAACACACGTGCTGAGGATACTATTATTAGGTCCAGCTACATACGCAGACCTGCACACACAGATCATCCATTTTCTCCCTGCTATTCCCATTATGGCAGTTCTAGGTCTCTCTGTCACTTCTTCACTATTGTTTTTCCTTTCTTCTCCACGTGTTCTGTGACCCTCTCCATCTCACTCTATTAAGTAACAGAGACCTTGACAGTGTTTTGCGTTTCCATGTGAGCAGAAGTCCACTGCTTGTATAGCTGCATAGTAAACTACATCCATGAAGATAAGCGCTATTTAAAAGAGTACAATCCATTCTTTGTCACATATTTTAAAAAATATATAGTTTGATAGAAGATATTCTAGGAAAATTAGCCAATCAAAGAGCAATATACTGGAACAAATAAAGAAGAAATGGGAATAAATTGCTTCCAGAGTAAAAAGAAGAAAAATTTAAGCTGTTAAATTGGCTTGAGAGGTAAAGAATAAAGTTAAATAAAGTTAATTTGTATAAACTTGGTTTTCCCTGCATGCAATTGACCAATTTCAACAAGAGTAGGTGTGTGTCTTTGTAACGATACAATCCCAGCTTGGGTGGAAGTCTGACATCTATTTAAAATGTATTACAGCATTTTAAGTCTGAAGTCATCTGGTCATAAAGAGACCACTAGGGGGTTTCTGTCAGATATTCATATATTTCATTAGAAAGTATTTTTATCAAATAGCAATAAGGCAGTGTGGATCTTAGAATAATAGAAAGAAAAAAAAAAGCCAACATTCATACTTTAACATAGCTCTTAAACCTCCAGCCACTAGGTGGCTGCACACTGCCCAACAGCCTATTATTCAGGTGCTCTACACCAACTGCAGCACATCAACAACACGATCTTGTGAGGTTTTCCAGAGATAAATTAATAGGAAAATCATAATATACCATCTTGGATAATGTATCAGGATTAATCGTATCAGGTTACGTAGTGTCAAACAAAATATGGCCAATTATTTTCTTTGGTTCTGATCAAGCAAAACTAGGCGGTTGTCTAAGGCCCCAGCTTCCTGAGCGCCCCATAAAACTCCTCATACTAGACCCATTTACACTACCCTCTGAAAAACGATCTGTCCAGAGTTTGGATCAGTTAACCATGCCGAGCTCGGTTCCTTACGACCGTTTACATACCACGCTAGCATGGATCAGCACCTCCTAGTGGCAATATAGAGGGAAACAAGCAAACCTACATAGCGCCATCATTCAGAAAGTTTGCGGAAAGTCAGGCGAAGAAGGCAGCCTTTGGTGAATTTAATTGACAGATTCGGCTTTTGGGAAGTGGATACGACGAACGATAGTCTAATCGGGACTTATAGATGCAGAAAACAACGCTAGACATTGAGGTTCATCCCACTGCTAAGCAGAATCATCACTGGAAATTATCTGGCACAGTAGGAAAGCTAATATTTTTATGAATGTCTGAAATGTCATGATTTCGGAGGCTGACTGTAAGGAGATGACGCGGTCTGCTCATGTGCTGTTTGTTATCCGGGAACCGAGCCAGAACTGAACCGTGCCAAGCAGGGGCGTCTCTAGGTTTAAGAGACAAGGGTGGCTCAGCCCCTAGAAGATAAGGCGTGCATAGCGCGCGCCAAATTTTTTCAGTGCACCTGCTAAGGCGTTGTCTAAGACAAGGGTGTAACTTTGTGTTGAAAGTTGGTGGGGACGGCTCATAAGGAAAGGGAGCTACCTGCGCGACGCCTTTTTTTGTTTTGTTGGAAAGGATAAAGCCAAAAAAATGCGAATAACATTTATCAATTTATTGCTTACAGTTGAAAACATAACTGTTACAATATTCACTTATATATTTTGTGCAAAAAATATCACATAAATCTAAACAGACAGTACAAATCAAAGAAATCAAATAAATATATCAATTTTGTAGAACATTTATTGACAGTCAATTTTGGGTCACTTTTTAAAATTAATTTACTTTTAAACCAGGACTCGGACAAGATCTTATGGGACCTTAAGCAGAATATAATTAAGCAACTCCGTCTTTCTGTCAAGAACATCCACCAGCAGGGTATCCAGGGGGGGATTTACCATTAGGCAATACTAGGCAGTTGCCCAGGGCCCCAAGTTCTGGGGGCCCCATAAAACTCTGTTTCCATGTATGGTTAATACAACTAATCCTTATTTGTGCACATTAATTATGTTTTTGATAAAAATCCTTTGGCTAAAATGCCATCAGAACGCTGATAAATAGAGAGGAAAAAGGGACAAGAAGAGAGGGACAAAACCTAGAACAAATAATGGATGTCTATTCTATTAACATTTCTCTATCTGTAGAATGGGTCTGTTTTATGGGTTTACTTCTCAGGGGGCCCCCTGCCTGTCTTTGCCTAGGGCCCCAAATTTCCTAAATCCGCCCCTGAGGGTATCAATACTGATTTGATAGAATCTGGGAGAGCGGACTATGTTCAACCATCCATTTTCTTTAACCTTATCCCTCAGTGGGATCAGGAGGTGCTGGTGCATATCTCCAGCCAGGTTCTGGGTGAGAGGTGGGATCACCCTGGACAGGTCACCAGTCTGTCGCAGTATGTTCAACCAGCTTAAAAGTAATCGGTAATCAGATTTATTATTTGCACTTTTACTAAGTGAACTTTCTAACTCCCTTAAATCTGAAATTCCAATGCCAAAATTGTTTAAATCTTTTATCTTTGGACCCCCTGCAGAGTGACGTCACACCTGCAGGATCCTATCCTTACCTTCCTGCTAGATTGCAAAAAGCAGCTTGCTCATGAGTTGTCAACATAACACGCTAAATCTTAAATGTACGTGTACATATAAAAGAAAAAGGGGCGCAGTGCTTGCTACTGAATGGCAACACTATCAAAGTCAGGAAAAAGTTTTAAGTAAAGCCGGGATTAAAACAGTAGCTACAAGAAGCTTCAAATAAAAGGTGTTCTTTATGTTCAACCTAAACACCAACTCCGATAGACCATCAGTAGAGCAGGTGTTTAAATTAATCAATCACTGCTGCGAAAGCTTATAGCAGTGAAAGCTAATATACCACAGCCATCACTTAATAAACGCAAAATAAACAACCCTCTAAAAACGGAAAACTGTAATGGACTGAAAGTCCTGTTTTTTATGTGGGAAATTATTTGCGTGTGTTTTAGTATAATTCTGATATATTGGCGCTGTTGTCTGTTTCTATGGCAACGATACTGAATGTAGTGTAGCTTAGAGACCTGCACGGGTCGAGTTTTACCAACCCACACCCGCCCGAACCCGTTAGAATGACTACCGAACCCGACGCGTCACCCGCGGATATCTTCAATTCAAATGTTATGGGGAGAGGTTGGAGGGGGGTGATGGGGAGAAAGCGAGAGGCAACAGATTCTTTTTTCTGAGTTTTTTGTCGGGGTTTGTGGACGGTGAGCAGCGGGGAGAACTTTTTTTATTTTCTTTCTGAGGAGCGGCATGAATGGGGTTTTAATCAGATATACACAGCACCGAGGGCAAAATACGTGTACAAAATATTGGTGGGGACATGTCCACACCAGTCCTTAAAGCTACAGTGTGTAATAATTACAGGCATATAAATTCAGAAATTTAATATATTATACATAACTATGTTATTTATCATCACCTATGAGCTCAGCCTTTTAACCATAACATTTGCGTTGCCTTAGAATTCGTTATTTATAATTACATAGGAGCGGGTCTCGCAGCCATGGAGGCTGACATCTTTGTGCTACGGCAGCGCAGAGGCAACAAACTAGCGATTGCGAGATCTCCCATGACGCTCGAAAATAACTACGGCAAGTTGAGAGAGATGAACTGAGACGGTACTGAACAGTAGATGGCAGTATTATGCCTGAGAAGCGTTTAGTCTGCCTGAAACCAAAGAAGAAGAAGAAGCAGGTATACTGCGCCTCGGTAACAAGAAAGGTAAACAAGGCGGCAGGCGTGAGTGACTTTGCAAACTGTTTGGCACTGTGTGGCCAAACATCAGACGAATGGAGGATCATGCCTACTCTGTATCACAACGAAAAGCGGCGGACACCGAACCCCCGTCATCTAAGAAGCGGAAACACGACGAGAATAAACGCAAGAGTGACAAGAAACGACAAAAAACACGGATCAACATTGGCACGGCATTTACACGATGGAAGTCACTGATGGAGGAAAAAGGTTTTCAAAGTGACGCTCAAGTTGCCAGTTTTCTCTTGGACAGGTAATTAATCCTATACACACAATTGTCTAATATCACTGCAGTTTTTGGAGTACAGGATGCTCAGACCTGTCTAAAACAATAACATGCTGCGTGATGATGCTGTTACTCTCCAGTATACTTATTCAGCAACGTCCCTGACGTTTCACAGGTAATGATTCAGTAATTTTCTGTAAAATAATTTTCTGGATATATACCTCGGTTACTTCTCTCCGGGTCCTTTGGAGATCTTCAAGCCTTTCCTCCTCTGCTCTCACCCCGCTGGCTCCCCTCTCTCGCCTGGCCCCAGCTGCACGCTCACCCCGGCCTCTCTGCCCTCTTCCTTTCCCTCTTCCTTGCCTTGTAACCCCCGTGCCACAAACAAGACTTGGACTCTGTAAACGGGGAATATATATTCTTCCAGCGAACACAATCTCGCTGTTAAACTAATGACTACAATTACTTCGTCTGTTTATATCACCATGCAAAGCAGCTCACCAAAACGTCACAACGACGTAGAAAAAATAACGGGTATATTTATTATCTTAAGTCTACATGAAATCTATACCCTACACAGACTAATGAAATACTATCTGTAAAATTATCTATGTAAACAAACCTCATCACTTGAGAAGGTAGGTGATGCGGACGTCGTGGAAGACATTTTGTCCCGTAACGCTCGCCGTACTGTTGGGGGGGAGAAGCGGTGGGGGGGAGACGTTCATGTTGCTGCAGTCTGCAGTCTGACCGCTAGATGTCGCTGAAAATTACACACTGTAGCTTTAAGGAAGTTACGCCTATGATTGTTCAGATTAACTTGTCTTCTTTATGGCTTTTATTCGGTGCTTTACTGCATTTGTTTTGGGAAAATATGAGGAAAAAATAAATACAGAAAAAAAAAATATTTTTTTTTAAATCGCAAAATAATTATAGGGTGGCTAATGCCAAAGAAAGGGTGACTGAAGCCACCCTTAAATAGGTCTAACGACGCTTATGGTGCCAAGCCCTACTGATGAACTAGTATCATGTAAGTTTCGGTTCGGTTGTGTCTGGCGCGGTCAGGTTCAGTTCTGCGACCCTCGGTTGCCGTGCTCAGACCGATCTCAGCTCGGTTTCTAAAGGGTAGTGTAAATGGGGCTTGTGTTTGCTGCAGTTATTACTTACTTGCTCACATGATTATCCTCAAAGGGAAGTCATATTTATATGTCAAATCATTCTGGCTTAAACATGTATATAAATGTACTCTTTTCTGTTTAAAATTTTTTTTTCTTAAAATCTGTTTTTTTTTTTTATTCTCGTAATTTTACGACTTTATTTTCGTAATTTTATGACTTTATTCTCGTAATTTTATGACTTTATTCACGTAATTTTATGATTTTCTTCCCATAATGTTACGAATTTGTTCTCAAAATAGAAGGAAAAAAAATCTATAGCCTGGCCCTAATACTCGTCGTACAAAAAGATAAAGGTATCGGTCTCCGCCAGTCACGTGACTTTTGTTGCTAAGACGCCATTTTAGTTGGAAAAGGTGTAGTGTAAACAACCGCAGCATAGCTAAACGAAGGACTAAAGGCCTGTTTACATAGCAGCCTGTCCAAGATAAGTCATTACAGTTAAAATAAGCCTGAAAACAGGGGCGGATTTAGGAAAATCGGTCTCCGCCAGTCACGTGACATTTGTTGCTAAGACGCCATTTTAAGTGGAAAAGGCATAGTGTACCGCGCCCGAGGTAAACAATTGACGTCACTTGGCGGAGACCGATACAAGAAAACAATTACTGCATGTGTATTCTGTTAATGTGCCTGTATCTGTATAACTGACCTGCTGTACTGTGGGTTGTCTTCTTGTCTTTAGAAGGCCCCATGACAGATATGCCTTTGGCCCCTAAATAATATAATTCCACCACCGGTCGTATTGGTATTTAAATAGGAAAAACTGGTCCACAGCAGGTCATAAAGCAAAGCTTTTCTGTTAGGTTTACAATCATTTTAAAGAAGAATTTGGAAATTTTATGAACTAAATATCCTATCCAGATGGTTATTTTTTTAGCTTAGGTTGCTCCAGTCAAAAAAAATTAAGGTTTTGAAGAAAGTAGTGAAGAAAGATGCCCAGGTCCCTGCACCTCCAATGAGGCTTACGACAAGCCGAATCATTGCTGTCACAGATACATTTTCTAGGGGTTTTCATGAATGTAAAATCACTTTAGTAAAATGTTGAATTATTATTACAGTATAACCAATCTTCAACCAGCCTAACATAAGAATAGTTTACTGTAGTTAATCCGGTGCAAATTACAATGGGTGATGGCATGGCCCAAAAGCTCTCCAATCTAAAAGTCCATTTATTAAATTAATCCTTATCTTCTGATTTTAACTGCAAAAAGAAAGATTTTCTCATTCAGCGACATAGAAATTGGTCATATCATCAAAAACCACATGTGGGTTTATATCTGAAAACCACACATTAGCCCCATGTGTTTTTATGGAATATCTTGACCCATTTGGGTTTTTGCTGCTTTGCCTTTAATGACCACTGAATGTTGTCACCACAATCAATCTTGGCTCTGGTTTGCAATAAACATCCAATAAAAAAAAAACACCTATGAGGTTGTTTTCTAATGAAGTAAACTATGAAAATCACATTTACTGCAGCGCGTGGATCACAGAGGACAAAATAATGACCTTGGCTCATCATTTGTGTACTACAGAGCTCATTTAAATGAATAGGTCATTCAAACCATGCACTTTGTACCCAACTGACTAATCCCATTTGTTAGTGATGGAACACAAGAGAGAACTCACAGCTCTGCAGACGTATAGAGGCATATGTGATTTAGGGATGCTGCCTACAACACAAGGAAGCTTTGCATTTAGCCCCTGTGGGAAGGAGAGAAGGCAATGAAGATGAGTAACAACTTGATCAATTCTAGACTTTTGCACCAGGAAATAGACTTTCAGTAAACAGAGTCGCATTTCCTGTTTAAAAACTGTTACACTATAAAACTAAACCTTTAGGTTACATAAAATACTCCAAGTGAACAAAACCCTATTCAGATCAACTTCCTGTTTATATCTTAAGTAAACTCAATAAAAGGTTGGATAAGAAGTCCTTCATCACTAAAACTATTAAAGTTAGGTCAGTGCATTATATTTAAAGGCACTTGTATGAGCAAAACCATCGACATACCTGAAAGTGTGCGATTCCCATGCAGTTGTAGGTTTATATGTATATGTACATATAAACATACAGGGTTCAATTAAGGTTTAATTAATGAATGAAAGCTGGTGTGTTTTACTAGTGTGTTTTTTTTTTCTATTTTTGTTTTTGGTTCCAAAAGACAAGACGAACTGCCTGCTTATAAATTAACCATTTATAATAGATTAATAAATATAAATTGCATTTCCTTTTCAAACTGGATTTCTGATTCAATTATTTAAATTATTAATTTACAGTGGAGTCAGAAGTACACACATTTGTTACTTAAGTAGAAGTATAGATACTGCAGTTTAAAAACAATCTGGTAAAAGTTGAAGTATCAACTTGACCTCTTTACTCAAGTTAAAGTCAAAAAGTATGTGCTCCAAAAACTAAAGTATAAAAGTATAAAGTAACTTTAAAAAAATGCCCAGATGCCACTTTATGAATTGAAAGCTCAAGTTTTTGACTATTTCAAAAAATTCTTTGAGATAGGGCCAAGGATGAGGGAGGTCTTGTTGGTCTCCGTCTGTCATGATGGGTCTCTGTGATTAAACCCACATGCAGAACACCACAGGAAACAGAGTAAAAGTTTAACAGTTTATTTGAGAAGCACACACAGAGTAAATGATTGAACTAGCTGGGAGATTCAGACTGAGGATCTTCAGGTTCAGACTTCAGTCGGGTTTTCCAAAACTGGTCAACACTCCGGCGCTGAAGACAGGTCTGGCCGCTGCTTAAGTAGTTGGTCTCCTAATCAGGTGAATCAGCCTCAGGTGTGCAGGTGGCTTCATCTCAGGAGAGCCAGGGCACTCTCTGCTGAAGAAAGGTGGCAGATCTCCAGATCCCAACACCGTCTCCCGATAGGCTCTCGCCCGTGTCCGACCTTTCAGACATTTCAACATCTTTTTCTGAATCCTACATTGTAGCATGGCATAGACAATTCATGTTAGCAGTTTGAAGAACACCTGCTTGCTTCTGATGATTTCCTTCAGCTAACCAATGAGTGTTTGCGTTATATGATTAATCCAATTACACTAGTTTTCACTAGATGTGGATGGAGCCAATGATCTGCATTGGATGTGAAATAAATATTTATAAACATTAAACCGAAGCCAAGAGTAACGAGTAATGTTTGTTTAAAAAATGTAAGGAATAGAAAGTACAAATACTTGTGTGAAAATGTAATGAGTAGAAGTCAGAAGTAGGAAGAAAAATAAGTAATTGAGTAAAGTATACCATATTGGAAGGCCTCCTTGTCATCAACCTAATCTTTAGCTTGTTAAACAAATTCTTTCAGATTTAAATCTGAACGCAAAAATTTACTTTTATTTTCAACTAGAAGAAACATTGTACAACTAAACTCAACAAAATATCACCAAAATCTCCCAGTAGTATAAATAATCCCTACATTGTCCAAATGTTTTAACTAAGAATCTAAAGCTGGTAAAATAAAACCCTGCAAACTGCAGTCTTTGACACATTTACCGACAGATGAATTGGTTCTGGTCTGATGTTTGTGCAGATCTGTTCTGGTTCAGAGGGTGTAAAGTGGGATCTTCAGAAAGGCTGTGGGGTGACATGTGAAGCTACTGCCTCAATCAAACCAGGTTATAGACAATCTAACAGACAAAAGGCAAGAAACCCCCAGAGGAGCTGAGGGGAAACCAAGGACAGGAGCCGTGGAGGTTATGTGGCCCAATGAAGTGCTGCACCTTCCTTCTCTTGTAAAGTATATATATTCCCGCTACATGAAAGAAGAACTGTTTTATACCCGCTCCTCGTGTCCAGGGTGCATTGTAAAAGGAAGATAGGAGGAGCAGATGAATCAAGGAAAGAAAAAAGAAAGGGAATAACATCATCCCTGGGACATATTAAAAGTCAGGGAGAGACGGTATCTCTCCAAACAGACTCTGTGACAGCGGTGAAATAAGCTGAGAGGTACATCAGGAGGACAGAGATGGAGAAATCATGTCCCGAGGATACTGGAGCTATGCGGCTTTATAAACACGACAAGCTCCTGGGAGGAGTGCTGCCTTCTCGTCTCTCTGAGGGAGGGCTTCTATGATTGGTCACCACTCAGGGACTTTGTTTGTGTGCAAATCTCAAAGAAGAACGAAGAGGCAGGAGCCACAATTAAAATTAGCAAACCAAACATTTATTCCCTTTTCCTAAAGTCGGTTGGAAAGTAACAGTTTTTATAGTTTACCAGGACATTTCAGAAGTAATACAGGGTTGATGGAGGTGTCAGCAACTCACATTTAAGACATTTTCATTATGATCATTATGAGTTTATAAATTTAAGACTAAATTCAAACATACAAAAAAGAATTTCAGTAATAAATCTCTATCTATCTATCTATCTATCTATCTATCTATCTATCTATCTATCTATCTATCTATCTATCTATCTATCTATCTATCTATCTATCTATCTATCTATCTATCTATCTATTGTTAAAACATAAAGGCAACCTAACTTCAAATCAAATGTCACCAGTTAGGTTGTAATACTTAAAGTGAATCTATTTAATGTGCTGCTGTGTAAACAGAGCACACAACAGGTGGAAACTAGAGGCAATTAGCAACTCGATCACAATAAAAGAGTGATTTTTTTAGGTGCTGACCACAGATCATTTCTCTGTTCTCTTTTCGGGTTGAAATTTTAGTCCTTTTTTCATTTTTGTCAGTGCTGTCACACAGAGGAATCATTAAGCGTTTTTTTTTTTAACAGCCCACTGAAGTTGCCCTCGTAGTGCGGCTAATCCAAGGTGGAACATCAATGTGAGCGATTTGCGTGTCTCTCAGCACAGTCCATGTTAAAGGTATAGGAAGGATTGTTCTTTTTTCGGGTGAATCATCTAAATAAGTGGCCATCCAACATTCATCGTCCACCTTTTCACTTGCCAGTGGTAAATTGCAAATCGTCTTTTAGAAAGTTAGCTTGTATTAGTGATGCAAACAGCAACTTTTAAGCGTGCAGAAGGAGAAATGGGCTCGTGCACGCTCTTGAAAATGTTTAATAAGCGGGTGCAGGGTTGTGCATGTGCATTTTTATTTCTTAGTGGAGAAATTTAAAAAATCTGCAAACATCCTCCACTATTCCTTGAAGGCCACAACCAGGCAGTAAGACCATTGCAGTGTGCTTTATCCAAGGAGGAACAGGAGATCCACTGCAAAGGCAATATTTCCTTCAGCATGCCAATACTGTTACTTTTCCCCTAAAACTGTTAGAAACTGTTAGACTCCATGAGGATGGTATGAGGGCCAGATGTCCACATAGAGGGCCTGTGCTTATAGCCAGCCAAACCCCATAGAGCAGAGGTCACAGATTAGCGGACCACAGTCCAGATCCAGACCCACCTGCTGGCTAATCCGGACCCAACCTGATTTAAAACATTCATAAATTACTGCACATTGTCTGAGGACAGTGTCTAAATTCACTTGTGCAGCTTCCCCTGTTAACATGGTAAAGCCCTCCGAAGTGTCTGGCACCAGGCTACACATGATCCAAATTAGCCAATGAGCTGCTGTCAGTCTGGGTCACTGCTGCGAGCCACTGTTAGACACAGCAGGCAAATCAGTGGCGATGACAAAGAAGAAGAGGATGAGAAAAAGAGAGCAGAGAGTGTGGACTGCTAGAAGAACCATCATGAATTAGTGACAGAAAAGTGAAATGGTGTTCTAAGATGATCCTGCACATTTCTAGTATGTTTGGCTCAACCTGCTGCTGCGAAGCAGGATTCTCCACCATGAACAGAATCAAAAATAAATATCGATCAGGAAATTGACTATATACCAAATTGAAAGATTATTGTTCTCAACTTCAAAAAAGTTTTTTTTAGATTTAAAAATAGAAAATATTTTTCTTTTTTTTCATTTAAAAAGTCAATGTATATCATGGAGGCATGAAATCTGTTTAAAGTAACAGATTATAATTGAAAATGTCTCTGGACCTTTACTGGTCGATGATTTTGTTTAACCCTAACCCAGCTGATTTTAAATTGGTTTCCCCTGCCATATAGGAACACAGGAATTGGCAGATTCACCATTGGAGCCGTGTTCTTCATGACCAAGAACAGGTTCACACTGAAAACATGAGACGGATGTGACAGGAGTCTGGAGAGGTTATGACATGGACAACGTTAGGATGCCTGCAGCATCTTCAAACATGGCTGGTTTGGTGTTGGGAGAGCCATGGTGTGGGGGAGGCGTTTTTCCATGTGCTATCCAGAGTGGCCCTGACTGCCAAAATGACTGCCTTTGCATGTGGAGGAGCAGCAGCAGTAAAAACTCAATTTTTTTTTAGTTTTTACAGCACTAGTGGCTCTTTTTTTCAACAACAGGCTGACATTAAAGGGGGTAAGAGAGAGGGGGAGAGACATGCAGCAAAAGACCACAGGCCGGATTCGAACTCGGATTGGGGCGACAGTGGCGTTGGATGGAGGAGTTTGCCCTGTAATCGAAGGGTTGACGGTTCAAGCCCCGACTCCGACTTTCATTGTCGTTGTGTCCTTGGGCAAGACACTTCACCTGCATTGTCTACTGATGGTGGTCAGAGGGCCCGGTGGCGCCAGTGTACGGCAGCCTCGCTTCTGTCAGTGAGCCCCAGGGCAGCTGTGGCTACAATGTAGCTTGCCAACGTGAGTGTGTGTGTGAATGGGTGAATGAATGTAGTGTAAAGCGCTTTGGTCAAGTCTCCTAACTTGAATAAAGGCGCTATATAAGTACATGCCATTTACCATTGGCTGCGTCGAGCACTAAGGCCTCCATACATGGGTCATACGCACTACCACTACGCCACCTGCACGCCCCGCGGTTCTACTATTGATTCAGTTCTCTCGAGATAGGGGCTGCCCATCCATAGTGGCTCTTTTTTGTGGGTTAATCTTTTACAGTCTTAACTGACTTGAGGATTTCCAAGTTAGAACACGCAGCAGTAGCCCTCAAGTTGTTGAATAGTTGACTTTAGCCAAGTCTTGATCTGGTCCCTTTGATGCCAAGCGTTGGTGAATTTGTATTTTCCCATTACAACGGTAGCATTACCTAAGACTGGCAGCTGGTTTTAAGTAAAAAATTTGAAACATGGAATCATTTCAGTTTACATATAAGGTAGTATGTGAGGCAAGTGCAAGACAATGAGGATGTATCAAAATGAAGTCTTTAACACAATAAATGTAACATCAAAAGGCCTTACATTTACATCTTCTTGCAGAAAGAGTTTTAGAAAAATTCTACTTTCCTGTCGAATTGATGGATGGAAAAACCTTTTCTTCTATAATTCAAGAGTAATTTAACCAAAGTACAAAAGCAGAAACTTCTGTGTTTCTTTTTGCTACGGCAACGTGCGTTTAAAGTCCCAACTAATCGGCGCTGGGACCAACTTTGAACATCAGTAATGAATGCTGGGGATCTCCAGGCCTTCAGGCAGCAGTGCATTAGAAACAGACATACACTCTTTAGTCGTTGCTTGGGTCCAGCAACACTTCTGGAAACCATTGTCTGGGAACAAAGTCCATCACTGAATCTACAAATGCAGTTAAAAGGAAACAAACAAACAAAAAAAAGATGTGAAGAAACAAAGATCCAGGAACACTACTGCTCTGTTTGACCAGAGCTTCTTTAAATTCAGTGAGGGGAGAAGAAAGGCAACTCATGATCAATAAGACTCCTATATTCAATTTGGATATTACTGAAGCCAAAGGAGGTTCATTAATAATCATATTTTTGGTGACTTGTACATCTGTATGGTCCAATAAATTTCTCCAATCAGTGAGCTGAGATTTGAGGCAGAGTGTAATAATTCCTGCTCAAAGTTGGGAAAAAGTGTCTCAAATTTTAGGTTAGCAGGCCACTATCCTTAACCAAGTAATACTTTGACAGTATATTTAAAGTGGCATGCCCCGTCTTTTAATTGTACTTTTAAATCTCTGTTCTTTCTAAATCACTTGATCACATATGTTACTAGTCTTTAATTATTCAGTAACGTAATAGGTTCCTTTATGGATATATCAATATAACAATGTCTAGCTTTTGTTTATTTACTCTGGTTTTATTACGGCGGGCAAAATAACCTGTTGAAATATAAATATGTACTTTTCTTTAATTCAGCATATTTAGAAATCATATTACAGTAGCAGCCGTTAAAAATGGCCCTTCCTAGTCAAACACCAGCCGGATGGCTTCCCTGCAACTCCCAGCAAAATCCCCTCCAACTTCCAGCCACTTGACTAACCTCCTCCTTCTCCTGGGAGTACATATATTTATACTCTGACTCCACCCTTTCACTGAATTACAGGCTCTGACCAGGAGATGATGCTTCTCTTTAGATCTTACTGTCCACAAACCATGACAGAAAGAATATTTGAGTACAAAGAATGATGTTTAAAAAGGAATTGTAGGGGACCAGCCAAGGGCCCATCAAGGAGCTACTACTGAAAGTCCATGTGATGGAAACTGTTGCGTAGTGGACCAGTGGGTTGCACTGCTGCCTTGCAGCAAAAAGGTTCTGGGTTCAATTCTGCATGGAGTTTTCATGTTCTCCCTGAGCATGTGTGGGTTCTCTCCAGGTACTCAGTCTTCCTCCCACAGTCCAAAAACATGACTGTTAGGTTAACTGGCTTCTCTAAATTCTCCTTAGGTGTGAGTTTGTGGGTGAAAGGTTGTTTGTCCTATTTGTCTTTGCGTTGCCCTGCAACGGACTGGCGACCTGTCCAGGGTGTACCCCGCCTCTCACCCGTAGACAGCTGGAGATAGGCACCAGCACCCCTCGTGACCCCGCTTTGTGATAAGCGTGATGGAAAATTGATGGATCTGAAGTAAAAGACACTAAAAAGTACCAAAATGGCTGCTAATCAATAAGTCAAAGGCAAAATCAATTAACTTTAGATTAGTTCATTAATTAAAGAAATTCCTAGTTAAACTACTCATTATTTTTCATGCCCATAATTCATCTGACCTAAAAGAGATCTAAAGTCAAACTGCAAAAAGTAGGGAAGGGTGAGTCCCACGCTCATCTATGTTCCATACAAACAAACAATCGAGTTTCTAACAAAAGTACTTTATAAGTAAAAACAAAGGCTTGTGTTACTGCAAGCTTAAGTTTTAAAACATTTTTATACTTCTTAAACTGGTCTATTAGCAGAAAACACTAAACTTTGTGTGTAAATCTACAAGAACTAATTAAAACAGGTCAGGCCCTAAAATCAAGCGGTGAACACTTAGCACCTCTACTGTTTAAAATATGCTGCATATTAAAAAAAAGAAAAAGAAGATGAGGAGGTTTTGGGGTTAATTGTGTGTCTGTAACTCAGATTTTAAATATAAGCTGGTTTTGAAGTTGTTAAAGAGAATATGACATACCTAAAGTAAAAAAAAAAAAAAAAAGCATAATTAACTCTTTTAAAAGGTTAATCATAAAAGAACTTTCATATTTGGTTTTGTCTGAGTTTTAATTTCCACAGATCCTGAGTCCATCAAGCAGACTACTGTATGGCCTCCAGTACGTCTTTTCCTCTTAATTCTAAAAGCATGTGCCGATTTCTAGGTGGACACATTTTAACAATACATCTGAGTGAGGCCTTATGAAAAAATGAGTTCTGTCTGAGGGCAAATTCTTAAATCAGAAGCAGGAGAGCAGCTTTAAAAAGTTAAGCTGCTTTGTAAGTAAACAGGTTACACTCCAAGTTCTGCCAGTCCAGCTAAGCAGGGCAGAACAGAACATGCTTTATGATCTCCTGCAGGGTAAACATGTGTCCCCCAGTGACAAGAGGCAGAAAACACAACTCTTCATCTCATCAAGAAAAGAATAAAATATTAAGAGAACCTCTGGTGGATCTCTCACCCCTGAAACCAACATGCATTCATTGTTGGAGACTGAGTCATGTTTAATAAACCTCTGGATTAAAGCTGTTGTCTCAGGCATCAAACATTACTGTGACTGAACTTAAATACTAAAGACAAACATTCATTCCTCTAAACTTAACTAAATGATATTCAAGAAACCCATGTTCTTCACCATGACCAGCGAACCTCTTGCCTTCACTTTTCAGCTTTTGACGCTTTGAGGGTGGAGCCAACCTGAGAAAGTAAACTGCCTGTGATTGGATACTTTTCAGGAAATTCTGTCTCTTGAGACAATACTGTTTTCATCCTGGTTGTTGCTAGTAATGTCAGCAAAGCAACTTTAGGCAAAACCCTACTCTCTTAAAGAGTAGAGTCATGACTTTTTAGCAATCTCTGTCATCAGTTGACAAGTTTCTAAAGACAATGCTGGACACGCAGTCCCTCGGATTACCAGCTTCCCAGAGGTTGAAACATTTTGGAGAATACGGCCATCTCCTCCAGAAGCTACGTCTGGATGACGGGCCTAGCCTCTAGAGCGGACGTCTTCAACAGGGGGTTCGTGACACCTAGGTGTCTATGGAAGTACTGCATGGGGGTCACAAAAGTTTTGGTTGATTTAGAGTTTTTTTTAGATTTTCTCCCCTGCAATTTTTTTTCACTAATTTAAATGTCTTTAAATACATATTAACATGAAATCAAAACACTGTAGTAAACAGATAAATGTAGGCAGATGTCTTTCAGTCATCAATGCAAACATTCAGCGACACACAGGAGCTCTTTCAAGCTGGGCAGCGTTTCATTCACAACACCTGTCCCATCAACCAGGTATCAGAAATACTTTAATAATCCCAGAGAGAAATTACTTTCATTACATTACTCCATCTGTAATAGAGTGACTATAGGACCAGTTTGATATAACACAATTTCATAAAAATATATAATTAGGGGGTCCCTGCTCCATCTCACCATCAGTTTGGGGGTCCTTGTCCTGGAAAACATTGGAGACCCCTGCTCTAGAGGCTAACTGCTGGATGTGGAAGGAGGAACGATTAGTGTTGCGCTGATGCCATTTTTTGGCCCGGATACAATATTCGATATGTGGCTGTGCAGTATTGGCCCATACCGATACCATCTATTTGAAATTTACATGTGTGTCTATATGAAGAACTGCACACTACTTGGATGTAAAATAATTGCCATCATGGCTTTGTTAAGCTGCTGCCTACCTTTGTGAAGCAGGAAAAAGACTAATACAAAGTGAATCCAGTAGAACTTTTTATTGCCTACCTGGAATGGGTGACAATAGTTGAATAAACTTTTGGCTCTCAGAATGGCATCTGTGCCTTATTTTTTTATACTCGTCAATATCGATACCACCATTTTAGTGCAGGATCGGGGCCCTGCACGATACTGGTATCAGTATCGGTGCAACACTAATAACATTACATCGAAAAGCTGCGAGGCAGACAGAGCTTCAGAGCAGGGGAGAGGCGGCTGCTGGTTGATGTCTGCGCTGGAGGTAGGAGACCGAAACAGTCCTTCTAGGGATAAATTAAAACTGCATTTTATTTTTTAAAGCCACACATAAACCTCCTAAAAGCATTCCCCATTTTATGCTTTGTCAACATTATTTTCTCTATCTTTCATTTTGATCAACTAAAGCTTCCATTTGCTGCTTCCGTATATTTCTAATCAGCTGTAAACATAAGAAATGTAAATGTCTGTGTTCAAATATAAACCAGGGTCATTCACGCCGCACTTTTTTCAATATTAACATTATTGCTAAAGTAAGCTCAACTCATACAAAGTTCCAAATTAATCATTATTAATTTTAGAGCATATGGTTACAACTGCCAGAAAAAATTCATGGCTTTGTTAAAATAAGTTATGTTATGAAAACTTTAAAGAATTTTTAACCCATTAAGAGAAAATCTACTAGGCTAAAGATGCTTTAGCTAACGTTAATAGCCACAACCATGACGAAAACCATTCTGTCTCAGGAGGCGGGATTTCCAAAAAGTAGCCAATCACAGGCTATCATTCCCACTTTCAAAGTGGCAAAGTTTAAAGGAATAGTACACCCAAAACATGATGAGCCTTCATTTTCTACTCACCCCCATGCTGAACAACACTCTGGAGTACTTTTTTGATATCTCAAATGCATCTGGAGATCTGGGAGGCTTCTTGCTGTCTGCTGACATTCAAATAATGGAGGTCTATGGCGCCCGAGGCAGAAAGGTCCATAAATGTCCACAAAAAACGTGTCAATATTCCTCCATACTGCTCGTCCAATGTATTCCAAGTGTCCTGAGTGGGTAGCATCCAGAATTTACTCGAAACGAAGTCATTTAGAATGTTTTTAGAGCATAAACAGTAGTGTATAGGATTTCCTGAAAGCGCGCATATGCGCGTTCACGACGCTACGGAAGCCGGCAGACCAAACCAGCGCATTCAGCTCGGCAAAGAACTCATGCTCTTCCTCAACACTGAAGTCCTCAGACATTTTTCTTTCGTTGTTTCTTTCTTTGCACAGGTAAACAGCACATTTCTTCTTCTACGCTTGCATTATCGGCAGAGCAGACGCTGAATGCGCACTTTCATCTGGTTTGGTCTGCCGGCTTCCGTAGCGTCCTGAACGCGCTGGGCGCGCTTTCAGGAAATCCTATACACTACTGTTTATGCTCTAAAAACATTCTAAATGACTTAGTTTCGAGTAAATTCTGAATGCTACCCACTCAGGACACTTGGAATACATTGGACGAGCAGTATGGAGGAATATTGACACTTTTTTTGTGGACTTTTATGGACCTTTCTGTCTCGGGCGCCATTGACCTCCATTATTTGAATGTCAGCAGACAGCAAGAAGCCTCCCAGATCTCCAGATGCATTTGAGATATCAAAAAAGTACTCCAGAGTGTTGTTCAGCATGGGGGTGAGTAGAAAATGAAGGCTAATCATGTTTTGGGTGTACTATTCCTTTAACATGAGCACACAGAAACAGGTTTACACCTGCCTAGCAGAGAAAAAACAAGCAACAAGCGCATACAAACATGCACTCATGGTTATGATATTTTGGAGGCTTATGGTATTTAATCTGCACACAAAGTTATTTAAAGTGCTTCTTGAGAGTTGCTTACGTTTGCCTGTTTTAAATAAAACTGCATGTATCTGTATTTATTTTACATGTGCACTTTTAACAAAATTTTGACTTCATACTACAGCTACATAGATTTTATATTTCTAATCCCACAATTCCCACTGCATTTTCTCCATCAGATTGATTTGGTATGGATCCCACTAAAATTAAAATATAGCCAAAGATTGTCTAAGAGTTTTGATAAATTATTAAAATGAACAATGGACCTATACTCTTAGTAAATGTATGAATGTATCAACATTTCTATGTACTATTTGGTTGCTTAACCGGATTTATTTACTAAGAAACGTCTGTAGATCAGGTGCAGCTAATACTTTTTCTTAAAACAAAGACAGGAACACTAATGGTGGCCATTTCCCAATAGGCCTAAAAGAATCCATCAGGAAAACTGCATAAATTGCCCAGAATGCATCCAATCAGAGTGAGTTTGCTCGTCTGGTCTCATCACTGCCTTCAGCGTTTAACAGCCAACTGTCTGGCCTTATCAGTTAACACTCTTCACTGGAGGAGCGCTGGGATCCCTCCAGTCTTCACAGCCGGATCAACCGCTTCAAGACCAGCGCTTACAGTCTTTCCAGAGGAGCCGCGGCTGCCTGTGATCTTTGAGCCAAATACAAATTTGGTTAGGCCTCGAATCCCCTGCCAGTTCACACTTCCCACTCTCCTGATGGAGGAGGTTTTTAAAATATAACCAACTGCCTCCTGAAGCATATTTCTGTTCATGCCGAGAGGGATTTATATTACATGGAGTAATTTGGTCCCAAACATGCTTAGAGCTCAACGTTTACACCAGAAGGACAACCTGTGGTGGATGCATACGTCCTGCATCAAGTCATAGGAAAGGCAGATACTTTTAACACCAGCAGCTTTGCTCATCTGTAGTACATTCAAAGCAAAAATGTTCTGTTTGCATCATTCTAGCTGATATAATGTGTATGCAGTGGACATTGAATCTCCCTCTTTACCAACCTCATCCATCCTATCAAGGACACAAACAGATGGCTTGTTTAGCCTCTATTCTGCCATTTTAAATCTCTTTATTCTTGTTTTATGCTTTGTGTCCCCTGGGAACCCTTATTTCTCGGGGCCCTGGGCTTGGAAACTGTAGATCAACTCAACAGTCTGCCTGTTCTGACCACAAACCTCATTAATATTGCAAATATTAGGTCATAAATTATACGTTTAACAAGACAAGGTATTACATCCCACCCAGCAGGGGAACACATATGCACACATACATTTCACACTAATGAATTCACTACTCTCCCTCGGTTCCAACTGCAGCCAAAATATGCCAGTCTGAAGAAGGAGCACATGGAAATGAGAGGTAAATAGGAGAGAAGAAAGTTGAGATTCTGCTGAAGCAAACTTGGTCTCCTGGAGGAGCGGATTTTCACAGTCAACCAAATAATAAACATACAAGCTAAACATGTTTCCTATGTGTTATGTGTTATGTAATGCTCTGCTCAGCTGAGACCAAACATTAAACATTTTGGTTAACTAATGTTTTATCGATCCTGAACACAACCACCCCCAAAACAACACTGAGTAGTAGTATCCTAATGCTGTGGGGATGGCTCTCTTTAGCAGCAAGGAAAGATGAGCACAGCTAAACATGGCAGAAACCGGATTAGAGGCTCAGAAAGATCATCTCTCATGCCTTAAAAATGCAGGCAGAGCTACAATAGAGTGCCTTAGATCAAAGCTTAAAACAACACTTTCTAACTTTTAGCCACTTGGGGCGCAAGACCTGTAACTTCCATGTTTAGCGCCCTTGGAAGTAACTGGCTACAGTTCAGGTTTCGCAAAAAAATAAACTAATCTCCATCAACGTTTTGGAATCTGATAGAAGTAAGTTTTTTTTTTCCAAGCATTTTGTTGCAAGTAATAATAGAAATGTAAAAAAAAATACATTTTGTAAATTAAAATATCCAGAAAAGTAACTTTGAAAAAAATAGATGCTTTATTTTTTATCAATTATGTTTTTTGTTTCTTCAATTTCTGTTTTTTTCAATCTTTGTTTTCAAAATTCTTTAACAAGATTTTAAAAACTATTTTTTTTTTTTTACATTTTTGTTGAATTTTAGGAATTGCATTATTTTCAAATGGCATTTTACAGATCATATTCCCACTTTTGTTTGTCTGTATGGATGATAGCAACTTTTTATTGGTCAATGATTGCTTCAGAGGCGTTTGCTTTGGATTTAAAGTGAAGGAGAATGCAATATGTGAAAAGCCGGTCGCCGGGGCTTGGTGCCGGGGGGCGGGGCGTGTTTCGGTGCTCTGTGGGGCTGGTGCGTTTCGGTCGGTGCCGTGGGGGGGGGCGGTGTTCGGAGCCTGGTCCTACTTCAGGGTGGCCGGCTGCCGGCGGGGCCCGCGGACTCGTCCCCGCAGCTCCCCGGGGCGCCGGCATGGCGGTGGCTGGGGGGCTTCTTCGTGGCTGTCTCTCCTCCTCCCTTGGTGGGGGTCTGATTTCCGGGGCTGGCCCCGCCTTGGTGCCTTCGCTCTTGGGGTCCCTTTGGGCGCCTGGGGCTTTGGGTCTTCCGGCACTGGACTCAGTGCTCTGGGGTGCGCCTCTCCAGCTCTCCACACCAACTATTGAGCATTTTTTCTATGGTTAAAACTTTACATGCACAAGTTCACCCTCACAATCAATTACAGGTGCTTGGCTCCAGGTACTTAGAGATTCACTTCCAAACAGAAACCCCACATTCATATCTTCAGGTAACACAGAGTACATGTCAGACTTAATAATATTACTTTAGCGATAGTTTCAAGGTGTTGCTTTATTGTATATCTCGTACCATGTCTTTCGGTTGTGCTGTTCTTTTTTCATCTCATTACAGGTGATGAAGCAGACTGAAAATGTTTTGTCATTGTCTCCTTTCTATCTCATCTTTCTTTCATCTTTTCTTTTTTTTCTCTCTTTTTTTCCCCTTTTCTTCTTCTGTTTTTCTGCTCTACTTACATTACAATGTCCATATAAACTGTAAAACTCCCTGCATAATTATAATAAAGCAATTTATATGCATGAAACAAGTGGAGCTATATGGCAATTGCCATACTGCTACACTTGTGAAAGTAAAATCTGTTGGGCTCTTTTTGGCATCAAGACAATTATTCTTATTGCCACATTGCCAGACAGGACACTGTAAAAAAGGGAAAAAAAGAAAAGCTATTTGAAAGTAATTCCAGTCATAAAACTCAATCTGAATTTTTTATTTGTAAAAGATGTAAAATATAGAATCTGTAAAAAATATTTTGGTCAAAATAAAAGAAAAACCTAAGAAAAATGAAAAGTTAATCTCAAACCCACTTTTTAAATAAAACCTTCCATGTTTTAGTTCTGGGCTGCACTGTTTTCAAAATTCTGTTTTTTATCTTGCAACAATATCGATGGAATAAATTCACTCCGATTTGGACCAGCTGTCTGAGCACTTATGAAGTTCCTTGTAAATACAAGGCCATGTTCACTACTCTAGAATAAACCCTAAGTCAGAGAACCAGAAATACGTCTGATAAGGTAAGGGTCGGATCTGTTTTATAGTCAAACAATAACTTCTATCCTAGTTATCTCTTTTGTTGAAGGGGAGCTCAGACTGCTGTTAAGCGGCATTCAAGGGTCACGTGACTCATTCATTGAAGGATCTGACCCCCTGAAGAAGAAAAGCCCTCATGACAGCGGTAAATATTAACCCT